>NC_039252.1:3415048-3715048 GCF_003368295.1 Carassius auratus
AATATTAAGAATAAAGCTCTTAATGAAACAACCCACAGATGACAAATATCTTTTATCAGGTCATTACATCAGGGTTGTTTCTCTGTGGAAAGTCTCTACGAAGGTCTTTCTTCTACGCAAGCTAATGTAAAAAGATGAATTTTCAACTTAGACTTAAAAACTTCTAAGGATGGAGCCTGCCGAATATTTAGTGGAAGACTATTTCACAATTTGGGAGCCACAACCATAAATGCTTTATCACATTTAGACTTTTTTTTTGGAATGAGGAACTGCCAGTAATGGTTTATCTGCTGATCTCAGTGTCCTAGCCAATGTATGGTACTCTAAAAGATTGGTTATATAACTTGGGGACATGCTATGAAGTGCTTTAAAAACCATCAATAAAATCTTCAAATCGATCCTATACTAAACTGGTAGCCAATGGAGAAAGGATAATACTGGAGTAATATGATTCCTTTTTTATGCCTGTCAAAAGCCTGGCTGCAGAATTCTGTACAATTTGCAGACGAGATAGTTGTCGCTGACAGATCCCAACATAAAGAGAATTGCAATAATCTAATCTTGAGGTAATAAATGCATAAAATGTCTCTAAATATTTAAAAGTAAGAATGGGGTTTAACCTGGAGATAATTCTAAGTTGGTGAAGACTACTTTTTACTACCAACTTTATCTGATTGTCAAAGTTGAGAGTTGAATAAATTAAGATACCACGGTTTCTTAAATTTTATTTATTTATTTATTTATTTATTTATTTATTTATTTATTTATTTATTTATAAGGAGCAATAGTACTGGGAATCATCTCTTTAAATTTTGGTGGACCAAAAATAATTATCTCAGATTTTTTTTCATTAAACTGAAGAAAATTTTTAGGCAACCAAATTTTGACCTCTTCCAATCCAGACAGAGTAACAGGGACTGTAGCGAGTGCTCATTCCGACTTTAAGTAGTAAATATATCTGGGTGTCATCAGCATACATATGATAGGAAATGTCAAAGTGACAACATATAGATCCTATAGATCATTAGCTGTACAATGAAAATGATGTAGGGCCCAGAATAGAACCTTGAGGAAGACCATTTTTTAAAGGAGCCACAGAAGATGAAGAATTAGCTAAATTAACAAAAAAATATATATATCATGCAGATATCAATGACACCATTTTAAAGTTGTTCCTTTGATGCCTTCATCACACTCCAAATGTTTTAAAAGGATCAAGTGATCAACAGGTTCGAATATCCAGCAAATACTTTTACCAGAGCATTCTCTGCACTGTGAACAGCTCTAAATCGAGATTGGATTTTATCCAGAATATCATTTTGAGTTAATAAAGGGGTAAATTGAGAAAGAAAAAACCTTTTCTAAAACTTTAGTTAGACATGGTAATTTAGAAATTGGGCAGAAATTGTTCGGCTCTGTAGGGTCATGGCCTTTAATTTTTAAGTAAGGGAGAGACCACTGCTTGCTTAAGAAAGGGTGGAACAACACTATTCATTAAAGAGCTATTCTCAAAAGATAATATACTAGGGCCCATAATTTCAAACAAATCCTTTAAAAAGTGAGGAGGAATAGGATCTTAACGCGTATGTGACAGTTTTATATGTTTAACAATGCCGTCCAGACCTGGAAGATAGACAAGGTCAAAGCGATCAAATATACAAGAGCTTGGAATAGAGGCTGCTAGAACACCATGAGAAGACACAATGTATTCTCAGATTGACTCAAACTTTCTTAGAAAAAGTAAAAAAAAAATAAAAATACAATCCTGACAGGTATGTGAAATAGAGTCACTATATAGCCTACTACAACTGGGTTTAGCACAGTGTTTATTGTGCTAAAATAACAATCAGTAGAGTGGCTTTTAGATACGGACGCAGCCAGATCAAAATTGAAAAACAGATATAATGTCAGATATATAATTATCCTCTGTGACCACATAACGGATTGACAAGCCCATGGATAAAACCAGATCAAGAGTATGCCCAAGCCTGTGTGTGACATCACAAACAAACTGTTAAGTTACTCAATGAGATCAGAGAACTGTTTTCCTAGAGGATTAGATGAGAAACACACATGGACAATAAAGTCACTGATAATTAAAAGGTTATCAGTGGTCTGAAGAAGAGATAAAGTCAGAAAAGTTCTGAATAAATTCCTTATTATATTTAGGAGGATGGTATATAAGTTCACAATATACTAGTAGTCTTTAATTTAATAATTAAAATAAAATATGATATTCAAATATAATGACGACAGCTCTCAAAATAAAAGTTGTACTTTGAAGCAACGCTAGAACTGAATGAATCATTGCACTGTAAAATCTCACTTGGGCAATGCAAAAATCAAATCAAAAGTGATTTCCTTTTGGTAAAAATGCAAATATTTTTATGACAGATTCCATATTATATGTAAACATGTAAATAAACCTGGAAAGCGTGCCAATGAAATGTCTTATTCAATACGCAGCACCATCTATTTACATGATAATTTACATGTTTTGGCATTATTCACAATTGCTGCTTTGTGAATGATATTTTGTTTGGGGTTTGTGAAAGAGCCGCTGCATCCTCACATTTTGTATGTGTTTTATATATAAACATCACATTAATTCTGTGTATATTCCCTCTTTGTGTCGGGACTGTGGGAGGTATAATAGTAAAACCACCTGCTGATTCCCGTTTGAGCAATGGCAATTTAGTCCTCATTTTAAATATGCTAGCAATGCTTTTAAGTGTTTGCCACAAGCACTCTACAGAGGATAAAACATTTTTTTCAAGTGGAGTATGAGTGTAAACTGCTGCTTGTGAAAAAAACTGTGCTCAAGAACTGATGTAAAAATTATGTTAAAGAATGTCTGATGCTGAGGTACAGTACTGTAGCACAATTGACCAGGGGTTTTACAAAATCAGTAAACCTTAGATTTTCTTAGTAGTGTTTTAAATATACAAATAGTTTTAAGGGCTACAATTATTAGGTTTAAATAATAAGGACAACATTCTATAATCAAGCTATGTATTGCAAAAACAACAGTATGTCTATTTTAGCAAAACTGCACATGCACAGAGCCTTTGACTGTGCTGAGATGCTATTCTTCTTCAATGAACTATTTAAGTGTCTGAATCTAGGCCAGTACCGTCTCTTTTTAGTGAGGATTCAATGCTTTGATAATAACTGTAAGCCACCGACAGTCAGAGCTCCTCTGAAAATAACTGATAACACAAAGAAACTTGAAAAAGATGGAAGTGGAAAAATAACAGACAGAGAAACTCCTTTAGCCTTTATATAATTTGGTTTGAGTAGCTGGTACCGTAATGTACTTATTACATCAATCCTGTGACACTTTATCGACTGCTAATAAATGTCACATTTGTGACCCTGGACCACAAAACAAGTCTTTTTTTTTTCTAACTTGAGATCTGTACATCATCTGAATAAATAAGCTTTCAATTGATGTAGGGTTTAAGATCAGACTGTATTTGGCAGAGATCTAATTACTTTGAAATCTGGAATCTGAGGGTGCAAAAAAATCTAAATATTGAGAAAATTGCCTTTAAAGTGGTTCAAATGAATTCTTAGCAGTGCATATCAATTAAGTTTTTATGCAAGGGTTTATTTATTTTATTTTTTTTTATTTTTTTTTAGCTAGTGCTAAGAATATACTCCAGCGACTTAAGAACTGATTTTGTGCTCCAGGGTCACATTTTATCTGTGATATTATTTAAATTCATAGGTATTTCTATATAACATGCACATGCTTGTTTTATGATACATCAACAATTGTATTATTATTATATATTTTTTTATAACTTTAGAAACTCTGACAACTGGCTGTAATAAATATATGAAAACTACATTATTACAATACACATAATAAATATATAATATTATAAGAAAATATTACTTTGGTAAATCCATTAACTGTGTTTACTGTGTCAGATGTAATGTCTCAATTATTCAAAATTTAAATAAATACATTTTTTAAATGCAAAAATAAAATTAAATAAAATCAATTCAATTCAATTCAATTATATAATAATAATAATAATAATAATAATAATAATAATAATAATAATAATAACAATAATAATAATAATAATGATTTTTATTAACCTCAAATTATTAATTTGTACATCTCTATAAGTTATACATATTTAAAAGGGTTTTCCATTTTCCATTGATATTGTAAAAAAAAAAAAAAAAAATTAAAAAAAAAAAAAAAAATTAAAAAAAAAAAGGTTATATAACTGTGTAAATACATATGGAAACTGCTATAAAAAGTAAATATAAATTCATATATTCAAAAACTTCAACACTCAAGCAGCCGGGGTCCATTTCTGCCAGCAGCATATTGGCCTTATACTGCAGAGGAAAGAGGTGTGCTTTGCTGTAAATGATCTGTCCTGAACTATTGCTGTTTAGGGAGATAGCTCATTACAAGAGTCCGACCGCCAGCAGCCACCTTTGATGGATAGTTTTGCACAGACATCTGACAACAGAGTGTTTTTGCATTGTAAACAAACAGAGAGAGTGTTTTAAACAAGTAAGCAAAGCAGAGATTCTGGCAGTACAAGAGCATTTGCGAGTCTGGGTATGCTCCTCTTCCTGAGGAATTATACTAGCCTGCGTACAGGTCCAATCAAGGGCTTGGTGCTTCTTTTACTTTTATTGTAAAGATTTTTTTTTTTTTTTACCTTTTCTGAAAAGTAGGAACAGTCAAGATTATAGTCCATTTATTTCTGTGAAATGTGGGAATACCAAAATAATATTTTCTTATGAAATGTAGCTACTCCAATAATCTTTTTTTAATTTACGACTTTGAAATTGTTAATGATTGTAATAGGTACATTATAGTGTTAATTTCGTCAGACAAGACGAAATATGTTCATCAACTACCTTTCTTTTCATACATAAGGTCGGCATTTTGTCATAGTTGGGGGTGTGGTCGGGGGGGAGTCGGCGTGGAGGAAAACACAGCGAACATCCTGTGTATTTAAATCACAAAAAATTTACATATTGAGCGCTCATTCCCAGAGACGCGTAGAACAATTGTGGTCTCTTTTAACTTTAATAATCACATACTCTACTCCATATCAATATTTGATTCATTGTACAGCCGTACTGTAGATGTAATCATTAAGAAATGGCCAAATTCCGTGACTTTCTGCTTTATATAGCAAGATCCATTTTTGATTGTATTCCGCGATTCAATCCATGTCGCTTCGCAAACCCAGACAGTTCTGACACAAAACGAAGTTGTTACATATCCTCACGCTTTTTAAAGTAGGTATATGGAAATCCTTGGCCTTTTCTAGCGGATATAGCATATGGCGTATACCTGCGTATCACGTAGACTAACGTTACACCTCTCAGCAGACACGTTTTCATGTAAGTTAAAGTTCCACACTAGGCTAACGTTACACAGTTTTGCTTCAGGTAGAATGATAAGGCTAATTATATATGCATGCCACTTTCTGAAACAACCTTACACAGTTTTAATAACATTAGTAATGAACACAATGTTAACGTAGCCTGCCTGTGATGGAATGCCGACTGCACGCATACACAAGCTTAGTCTTGGGATTCCACAACTTCCCTTGATCATCCTCACAACTCATTGCTTGTAGCCATTTTGTCATACTTTCCAGTTCTGTATGTTTATTAGGAAGGATGTAGAACTTCAATTCATAATTTGTTAGTTTATTGGAGGTACAGAAAACGACACATCAACTCTTCTCCCGTGTATTTCAATTGGCACCAAGGCAATGTTTTCCCCCACGGGCTAAATTCACATCATGTGACGGGGCGTTCCCGGGGGTGTTCCCAGACCAACCGTCTGTATGTATGACTAAGACGAGACGATGACAAGACTGCACCAATGTCCAAAACGCTAAGACTAAATTAACAAGCATTGTTTTTGATGAAAAAAGACGAGATGAAAATGTTTTGTATAAAATAAATTTTCGTCTACAATTATCTCTACTTTTTTCAACAGCTGTAACGCCTTTAAAATATTCAGAACGAGTTTTCGGCTTCGCACTGTTGCTCAAGTAACAGGTCTCATACTCCTGTGGCTGCAACACGAAACTGCTGAACACACAAAACACAAAGAGAGTGACGAGCAGTAGCACTGCTTCCTACCATAGACAGTAAAAGAAATGGACAGAGCGACCCCATTGGAACTCAATTGAGACAAGTGAAGCCCATTGTTAGCTATTTTTAGCACTTCCGTTTCTGACACGCAGACTCAAACTAAGCTTGATGACGTCAGCAACAAAGTGCTTATGACGCAATCGTTAGCCTATTTTTACAAAAACTGTTTCTACATAGAAGGTAATGGAGCCCTTTATACATTGTTGTGTATCTTTAGAAATAAATAATGGACAAATGGAGTCTTTAAACGCCTCAGATGTAAAGTTATTCGCTGTCAAAGTGATGCCAAAATGAAAGGGAGTCAATGGGATGCTAACACAAGTGAAGTTCTGCTACAAGATGGTGGCACGCGGCCGACTTCAACTTCCGGTCGACTTCCTTGCCGCCTGCTTCCTACACGCAGAGTACGCAGTTTGCAAAGGGCACCAGCTCCCAGGGGGGCACCATCCCAGTTCCTCAAAAAAAATAAAAAAAAATAAAAAAAAATAGGTATTATTATTATGTATATTAACATATACGTAAATAAGCATGTAAACATGAAAAAAAAAAAAAATATATATGACACATGACTTGCCATTCCCACGGCCGCTCGCGCACTCATTCTCACCTCGTGTTTGCGCCTGACTGAAAATGATCATAAGTGATGGACAACTATACCCGGGAATAGACAACAGTAGTCTGCTGCCGAGATATGAAAAAGAAAAAAGCCCAAGATGAGGCCCTTGCGTATTCCTTTAACGTAATTTATTTAACAAAAACATGGACATCACAACCCTTACAAAGACTAATCCTTGGTTTTATTTAAGTTAAATTGTCTTTTGTGTAATTTCTGAATGCTTGACACTATAAAATCAATCAGACAACTGTATTTGTAAAATAATAGTCATAGCCATCTGTATATCTACAATTGTAATGATAAAAAATACAGTTTAATTACAATTTAGTTATTTACTTTTATGTTTTATTAAAGTTATATTCTGACCCCATAGTAGGTCTTTTTCATTTTTATTATTCTTAACTTCCATAATAATTTGGGGAGGGGGCACAACAATACAATTCTGCTTAGAGCGATGACGACATGCTAAACCAGACACGTTTAACATTTGAATTCAACAAAAATCATTCAACAGGTGTATTTTGTCAGGTAATTATGAAATGTAACCAATTTTTGAGATATGTGAAACACTTTTTTTAATGAAAGGTTTATCAGTAATAAACTCAGTAATAATGTGTTATTTAAAAAAATATATATATTTATAATTTCTTTTTGACTTAAACTAGAATAAAATTAAAAGACTTTTAGTCAACTAAAACTCGACTAAGATACCTTGAGTTTTCTTCTGACTAAAACTAGACTAAAATGACGAGACTTCAAAAGCTATGTGAATGACTAAATATGACTAAAACTAACAAGGACATTTGGCACAAGACTAAGACTCTAACACTAAATCAAAAATAGGAGACAAAATTAACACTAGTACATTATATTTCTAATAATGCAGGTACGATTATTTTATACACATCAAAATATGGCATGTAAATTTGTAGCAGTTTTTGCTTTATATACTGGGGGAAAAAATACAATTGTCCTTGGACTCGCCTATTATTCAGAATCTCCGTTCAACAAAAGCTGCATAGCAGAAATATAACTATGTTAATGCTGGCCAAATTGTTTTCTAAAACCCAACTGGGCTGTCTATTTAATTGAATGCATGACATGTACATGAATATTCAATCGGATACGCTATTCCATCCAATTCCAAAAGGGAATTCTCAAGCATGAGGAAGCGAGACTCATCAGTATATGTGGGCATTTGTTTAAAAATAGAAGGAATATTCCTGGCTGCGAGCCAAGATTCCCATCTGCCTTTGAAAGCAGCCTTCCCCATCTGCTGAGATTAGCCTGTCAGAAAACACTGCTGACATACGTTGTGAAAGAAAAGGGATCTTTCACCCAGCAGTCCAGATAATACCTGCTGGATGCTGTTATTGTGCTTCTTTCGGATCCAGTTGCTGCAAATCATCGGTGAAAACCCTGGACGGGTAGCTGAGATAATGACTTTACTCCCAAACCCCCCTCTGATGTCCAGGTCAATCTCACACCAACTGGCCATATCTCCCTTCTGGAGTTTGCCCATTAGAGCCATGGCCAGATCCTATTGGATAGCATTGGAGCTGGCACCAAGAAATATGAGAGCAAAGATTCTTACAGGTAGAATTTTGGACATGGAATCATCTCAAGGAATGTAGACTTATTTTAAGGGCTACTCAAATTATCATATCAGATATGCTCGCATTTGACTTTTGGTATAAAGTCCGGTTCACATTGGAGCATATTTTAACCAAGGAGATCCCTGGAGAGAGCTATCCCAGTTATCAGATAGCGTATTTACTTCACAAATGCAACCTGCATGCAGCCATCATTTCTCATCTGGGCACACAGATTTTGACCAAATTACTAGAGTCATAAATGCCATGTGACTAATTACTCTGGAGTAATTACCAGCAGGGGCTATCTGCCCATCCTAACCAGCCATGACCCCAATTCTAGCCAAAAACACATATTTAGACAGGAAAACTCAATTTCACCGTTGTTGGGCAAAATCTAAAGTTTTTGTCTCAGTTGTTTAACTATTTATGTTAAAACAAATATTTAATATGTCAATAATATGTTAGGAAATTTGTTGAAAAAAGCAGGTGATAGTTTGAGTTTAGCTATTACTTATCATTAGCTCATATCAAACAGTCCCATTTGGATGATTTCTGCATAAGTGTGTATTTTTTCATGGCACTTGAAATTGATGATTGTAGTAGTGATATATTTTTTGAAGTACCATGAATAGATTTTCTCTTATTCAAGAAATCATTCCATTTATCCAATGACACATAAAACATGCATTTTACATCTGTCCTCAAAACACGGTTTGCCAATAGGGAAAAGAAACTTGATTTAATATATATATATATATATATATATATATATATATATATATATATATATATATATATATATATATATAATATACATAAAAAAAATGAGTTATATAAGGTTTTACTGGAAAACTTTACTCCTTATTGCAGTATTGATTAGCGCCCATAAATATGTGAAGGCCAGGCTAGCATGTCTCGCTAATCAATTAGGGTGGAAATGCAACTGCATAACTCAAAGCTTTCAATGGGAATCTCTACACAATTTGTTCTGATCTGTTCCTCCAATCTGTCTAGTGTCTACAGTATTATTGAACGTCTCTTTCACCTGCATCTGAATTCACAACAATGCAAGACAAACGAATGTGCTGCAGGCATAAGGATACTTGACTCTTTTAATAACTCCTAACACAAAGTTTGAATTAATGCATAAGGAACAGAACTGAGACTTTTCAATGATCTTTAGGGTACAGTTGAAGTCAACACAAAATCTAAATGGATATTCCAGGTCTTGGGATAATTTATTTGTGCAGATTATTCCTATAAGAAAAACATTCTGTATGGTTTTGCTTGTTGACACCAAATGCATAACTTTTTGCTGGCATTATCTGATGATGATCTAAATAAAATGTGTAGAAAATCAGACCCATGGTTTTGGTTGGACAAGTAGGTTTTCTCAAATCGTGGATAAAAAGTTTAACTGTCTATGGCATAATTGGCCAGTTTTATTTCATTAGACAAAAATATATCAAAAAGCTATTAACAACTGAAGGCATTTTTGGCACTATCCTTAAACCTTTGAGTACCTTCATCCTACCAAAGACACTGAGTTTGGTTATGCCAATGCATTCATAAAATGGCATTTTATTGCTAAATTTAAAATGGTCAGTGACCAAAATGTCTGAAATTTGTGTATCATATATGGCTATTTCAAATATTTAAGCAAAAAACAAACAAACAAACAAAAAACAGTTTTTATATTATCTGATTAGGATGGTGCTGTGCAAGGACTCTAAAGTCATTTTTGCAAAGATGTACCAAGTTGTGTGCTACGATATTGTTGAGATAGTGTCACACCCATCCATTTTTTATTTATTTATTTTTTTTAGAATGGTTCGATTAATCAGCTGTAATTCTTTAACTTTTTGTCAGCACAGTCTGAAGACAATTTGACTTTCATGAAAATCAGGTGAAAAGTTTTTCTGGAAATGTCAAAATGGCAGAAAATATTTGACAGCAAATGAGGTTTAGTTAACCGTAAACATAAACATAAGTTCATATTTGGGCAGTTTCTGGCACTGGGTTTCAGTTAGATTAAAATTTTGCTGTTGGTAATTATCCTCTATATGTCTTCAAAATTGCATAACTTTCCTGCAAGTGCCAAATGTGCTGTCATAGACTCAAGAAGTAGAGTAACAATAAAACAACAGTAATTAGTAGATTTGGTTCTTATGTAATATTGGTATTTGGCTCCCGTAGTGACAATGAAAATTTTTACCATTCTTTTTATCAAATTCCTGTACATGGTATATCATACCAGTGACTGTCAGGATTTAGTATGATTTCACAAGATTTTCATTAGTTTATTCAGAGAAGTCATTTGAAGGTTAACTATTGTAATGGGTAAAGCTTATAAGCATCATGCTTGGAAAGTGGTGAAATTAATTAAGTTTTCTTTGAGACAATATACAGACAACAATAGGATGTGGCCACATGTTGTAGAACAAATGATTACACATATCACAGCCACAACATGACACCTGTTGCTCAGCTTTGCCCAAGATAATTACTTTGAGAAATGACTTTACTGGATTTCACTTTTTGCTGATCACATATACACTATACTCCCAAGAAAAAGCCTTGCTGTGCTGAAAACACTCAATACCCTCCTAATGAGCTTCTGCTTGTATGTAAATATCAAGCTGCATTAGTAAGCATTTGTTCTTGGGTATAACCTTTGTTTTTCTGGATGATACTGAATGTGCTGGCAAAACCTCTGACAGACAGAACCATCTGTTATGAATTAAATTCTTATTTGGATCTTGGACATGATGCCTTGAAAAGTGCCATCCATTTTATTCCTGATAATGACCATCATTAATAGCAATGCTGTGTAACAAACTCGGTATTTGAGGCCAGCACATCTTTTAGTCTTGTATAACTCTGTGGAGTCAAACGTCTTGCATCATAATATAGTCAGGATGACTGTTTTGTACATTGTTAGCATTGTCAAGTCAAGTCAAGTCAAGTCAAGTCAAGTCAAGTCTGCTTTATTGCCCATTCTTTCACATATACAGTACATCAATCAATCAATCAATCACCTTTATTTATATAGTGCATTAAACAAAATACATTGCGCCAAAGCACTGAACAACATTTATTTGGAAAACAGTGTCTCAATAATGCAAAATGATAGTTAAAGGCAGTTCATCATTGAATTCAGTTATGTAATCTCTGTTCAGTTGAAATAGTGTCTGTTTTTATTTGCAATCAAGTCAATGATATCGCTGTAGATGAAGTGACCCCAACTAAGCAAGCCAGAGGCGACAGCGGCAAGGAACCGAAACTCCATCGGTGACAGAATGGAGAAAAAAACCTTGGGAGAAACCAGGCTCAGTTGGGGGGCCAGTTCTCCTCTGACCAAACGAAACCAGTAGTTCAATTCCAGGCTGCAGCAAAGTCAGATTGTGCAGAAGAATCATCTGTTTCCTGTGGTCTTGTCCTGGTGCTCCTCTGAGACAAGGTCTTTACAGGGGATCTGTATCTGGGGCTCTAGTTGTCCTGGTCTCCGCTGTCTTTCAGGGCAGTAGAGGTCCTTTCTAGGTGCTGATCCACCATCTGGTCTGGATACGTACTGGATCCGGGTGACTGCAGTGACCCTCTGATCTGGACACAGACTGGATCTGGTGGCCACGGTGACCTCGGAACAAGAGAGAAACAGACAAATATTAGCGTAGATGCCATTCTTCTAATGATGTAGAAAGTACAGTGTTATGTGAAGTGTTTCCGGTTCCAGTTTACCTAATTAATGCAGCCTAAAAATCCTTTAACGGATTTGGATATTAAAAGCATATTATTATGTTATGTGTATGCCAGGTTAAAGAGATGGGTCTTTAATCTAGATTTAAACTGCAAGAGTGTGTCTGCCTCCCGAACAATGTTAGGTAGGTTATTCCAGAGTTTAGGCGCCAAATAGGAAAAGGATCTGCCGCCCGCAGTTGATTTTGATATTCTAGGTATTATCAAATTGCCTGAGTTTTGAGAACGTAGCGGACGTAGAGGAGTATAATGTAAAAGGAGCTCATTCAAATACTGAGTTGCAAAACCATTCAGGGCTTTATAAGTAATAAGCAATATTTTAAAATCTATACGATGTTTGATAGGGAGCCAGTGCAGTGTGGACAGGACCGGGCTAATATGGTCATACTTCCTGGTTCTAGTAAGAACTCTTGCTGCTGCATTTTGGACTAGCTGTAGTTTGTTTACCAAGCGTGCAGAACAACCACCCAATAAAGCATTACAATAGTCTAACCTTGAAGTCATAAATGCATGGATTAACATTTCTGCATTTGACATTGAGAGCATAGGCCGTAATTTAGATATATTTTTGAGATGGAAAAATGCAGTTTTACAAATGCTAGAAACATGGCTTTCTAAGGAAATATTGCGATCAAGTAGCACACCTAGGTTCCTAACTGATGACGAAGAATTGACAGAGCAACCATCAAGTCTTAGACAGTGTTCTAGGTTATTACAAGTAGAGTTTTTAGGCCCTATGATTAACACCTCTGTTTTTTCTGAATTTAGCAGTAAGAAATTACTCGTCATCCAATTTTTTATATCGACTATGCATTCCATTAGTTTTTCAAATTGGTGTGTTTCACCGGGCTGCGAGGAAATATAGAGCTGCGTATCATCAGCATAACAGTGAAAGCTAACACCATGTTTCCTGATGATATCTCCCAAGGGTAACATATAAAGCGTGAAGAGTAGCGGCCCTAGAACTGAGCCTTGAGGTACTCCATACTGCACTTGTGATCGATATGATACATCTTCATTCACTGCTACGAACTGATGGCGGTCATATAAGTACGATTTAAACCATGCGAATGCACTTCCACTGATGCCAACAAAGTGTTCAAGTCTATGCAAAAGAATGTTGTGGTCAATTGTGTCAAACGCAGCACTAAGATCCAATAAAACTAATAGAGAGATACACCCACGATCAGATGATAAGAGCAGATCATTTGTAACTCTAAGGAGAGCAGTTTCAGTACTATGATACGGTCTAAATCCTGACTGGAAATCCTCACATATACCATTTTTCTCCAAGAAGGAATATAATTGTGAGGATACCACCTTTTCTAGTATCTTGGACAGAAAAGGGAGATTCGAGATTGGTCTATAATTAACTAGTTCTCTGGGGTCAAGTTGTGGCTTTTTTATGAGAGGCTTAATAACAGCCAGTTTGAAGGTTTTGGGGACATATCCTAATGACAATGAGGAATTAATAATAGTCAGAAGAGGACCTATGACTTCTGGAAGCACCTCTTTTAAGAGCTTAGATGGTATAGGGTCTAACAAGTTTATACAATTCTTCCTCTCCTATAGTAGAGAATGAGTGGAACTGTTCCTCAGGGGGTGTATAGTGCACTGTCTGATGTGATACTGTAGCTGACGGCTGAATGGTTGCAATTTTATCTCTAATAGTATCGATTTTAGAAGTAAAGTAGTTCATAAAGTCATTACTGCTGTGGTGTTGGGAAATGTCAACACTTGTTGAGGCTTTATTTTTCGTTAATTTAGCCACTGTATTGAATAAATACCTGGGGTTATGTTTGTTTTCTTCTAAAAGAGAAGAAAAGTAATCAGATCTAGCAGTTTTTAATGCTTTTCTGTAGGATATGCTACTTTCCCGCCAAGCAATACGAAATACCTCTAGTTTTGTTTTCCTCCAGCTGCGCTCCATTTTTCGGGCTGCTCTCTTTAGGGTGCGAGTATGCTCATTATACCATGGTGTCAAACTGTTTTCCTTAACCTTTCTTAAGCGTAAAGGAGCAACTGTATTTAAAGTGCTAGAAAAGAGAGAGTCCATAGTTTCTGTTACATCATCAAGTTGTTCTGAGGTTTTGGATATGCTAAGGAATTCGGATACATCAGGAAGATAACTTAAAAAGCAGTCTTTTGTGGTAGAAGTGATGGTTCTTCGATACTTGTAACACGAAGTAGAATTTACAATTTTGGCTATATGAAGTTTACACAGAACTAAATAATGATCTGAGATATCATCACTTGGCTGCATAATTTCAACACTATCAACATCAATTCCATGTGACAGTATTAAATCTAGAGTATAATTTCGACAATGAGTAGGTCCTGAAACGTGTTGTCTAACACCAATAGAGTTCAGAATGTCTATAAATGCTGATCCCAATGCATCTTTTTCATTATCGACATGGATATTAAAATCACCAACTATTAAGACTTTATCTGCAGCCAGAACTAACTCGGATGTAAAATCACCAAACTCTTTAATAAAGTCTGTATGGTGCCCTGGTGGCCTGTATACAGTAGCCAGTACAAACATAACAGGGGATTTATCATTAACATTGGTTTCTCTGGATAATGTTATATGAAGCACCATTACTTCAAACGAGTTATACTTGAAGCCTGCCCTCTGAGAAATCCTGAAAACGTTATTATAAATTGAAGCAACTCCTCCCCCTTTGCCTTTTAGACGCTGCTCGTGTTTATAACAATAATCTTGGGGGGTGGACTCATTTAAAATAATGTATTTATCAGGTTTTAGCCAGGTTTCTGTCAAACAGAGCACATCTATATTATGATCAGTTATCATATTATTTACAAAAAGTGTTTTCGTAGAAATGGATCTGATATTCAATAAGCCAATCTTTATCATTTGTTTATCCATATTGCATTTGTTTTTTATTTGTTGAACCTCAATTAAATTGTTAACCTTAACTTGGTTTGGACGTTTTTTGTATTTTCTAGTTCGTGGAACAGACACAGTCTCTATAGTGTGATATCTAGGTGAAAGAGTCTCTATGTGCTGAGAATTAACTGACCTCTGTGACGGGAGGCAGCTAGCAGACGGTCGGTTTAGCCAGTCTGTCTGCTTCCTGACCTGGGCCCCAGTTAGTCAAGTATAAACACTAGGACTATTTGCCATATTTCTAGACAGAAGAGTGGTGCCACCCCAGGAGGGATGAAGACCATCTCTTTTAAACAGGTCAGGTCTGCCCCAAAAGCTCGTCCAATTGTCTATATAACCTATGTTATTCTGTGGGCACCACTTAGACATCCAGCCATTGAGTGATGGCAATCTGCTATGCATCTCGTCACCACGGTAAGCAGGGAGGGGACCAGAGCATATTACAGTGTCTGACATCGTGCTTGCAAGTTCAGTACATACATACAGAGAATCGAAACTGCATTGCTCTCAGACCCCCGGTGCATACAGATAACATTAACAGTAGCAAAAGTAAGCAGACCAATGCTGCACAAAGTGATTGGTGCATGTCATCGTATATTAGTGGGGGGTGTGTGGAAGGACCCGGGGATGTGGGATCCGGGGGGGGGGGGGGGCTCACAGTTCAGTGGTGCCTGGGGAAGGAGACGGGGGGTGGGAGGTGGTGTTGGGTTCAAGTTCGGGAGCAAGTTCAGCTTCCTTCAGTCTGCTGGTCCTGGCCTGGAGACTCCACAGTCTCCTCTCTGATGGCTGCAGACTGAAGAAGTTGTGATGGGTGGATGGGATCACCTGTAATGCAGAGGGCTTTGCGAGTGAGACGGGTTCCATAAATGTCCTGGAGGGAGGGGAGAGAGACACCAATGATCTTCTCAGCTGCTCTCACTATGCATTGCAGAGTCTTTTGGCAGGACATGTTGCAGGCGCCATACCACACAATGATGCATGTACATGGTGTACATGATGGGGGCCAGGGCTCTGGCTCTCCTCAGTTTGCAGAGGAAGTAGAGACGCTGCTGTGATTTCTTGGCCAGTGCTGCTGTGTTTTCAGTCCAGGAGAGGTCCTCTGTGATGTGCACACCCAGGAACTTGGTGCTGCTCACTCTCTCCACAGTCGCACTGTTGATGGTCAGAAGAACGTGTGTGCTCTCCTGAAGTCAACAACAATCTCTTCATCAACTTCAACTTCAACTTCATCTTCGCCACATTCAGAAAGAGATTGTTGTCACTGCACCACCCGGCCAGGCGGCTCACCTTTCTCCTGTATTTGGTCTCATCTTTGTTGCTAATGAGACCCACCACAGTCATCCACAAACTTAATGAAGAGGTTGGAGTTGTGTGATGGTGTGCAGTCACACCGTCACTTACTTACCTTTGCTATGTGTGTTTTCCTGTTCCTTTCACAGTAGCAGAACATGACAGAATTCCAGACCCAAATAATAAGTGGCTCCTATCCCCCCAGAATCCACCCCAGCCCGTTCTGTACTCCCTTGTCTGGGATTGTATATGTTAACCTCTGCTATGTTTGTTTTCTTGTTCCCTTGGATATTATTATAAGTCTGTATATTTGAATTGGACTCTGCGTCTCCTCGTTCCTCACTCTGTGCTCCTCACGGAAGCAGAACATGACAGCATCTTTATGTGGCAAAAAGTTGACTGTGCAATAATTTATCCATTAAATGTCTCTTTGAACTTTACTTGTTGGCTTAGTTTCACTTGATAGGACCTGTTTTTATATTACCCCCCCCCCCCCACCTTATTTTTATATTTCAGCTCAGTTCAGTATTTTGTGTTCTTTTATTTGTGGCAAGTAGCCATGTGATCCTGCCCTTTGCTGCAGCAACAGAAACCCCTTCAGTAAGATGCAAGGTCAACCTGTCAGGATTTATTTGCAATAACAATCAGATGAATGTACTGTACAGCATTTTTTAGTAACACTAAACCCCTATGTTGTGAATGTAGTCTGCATTAACTATACTTCAATAACACTAATCTTGACTTCATGAACAATATATTGCAATTACTGCATTTTCATATTGTTACAGCATATATATATAATACATACTTGTATTCCTTCAGTTTCAATCTCTGCTAGCTGTATCCTATCTTTAGTATAGATCTTTTTTTTCTTTTCTTGCTCCTAAAAAATGGTAAATAAACTAGTTTTGAGTAAAATTTGTATCTATATTTAATCTTTCTGTGTTGTGATATGAAATATGAAAGTCTCTGTATTCATATAGTTGAATAGAAAACTCTCAATGACCAAGACTCTCAAAATTCTCACTTAAGCAGCTCAGCTTGTTTCATTTGTTTTGACTGTCATTTTGCATCAATACAGATGCAGCAAACGCTTGATGAACATGTCTGGCTTCCTGATAGGTTTGTAGGCTGTGATTTATGATTATGTAAATTATGTCTAAGCCCTTTCTATTGATTAGAGTGTTTGCTTGCACGTTTTGTTTTGTCAGCGTCAAACTAAGATGTACAACAATTCTTACTCCATGTAAAAGCAGAGATGAAACTCTGCAATTATGCCTCACACAAACTTTGCAAATGCAAACAAAAAACATCCTAATTAAAGATATGTGCTTGTGTGGCAAGATTTGAGGTGAAAGAGGTGTTGAAATGTATTTTTGTTTTGGCTAGCTCTGAGATAGTAAATGTCCCACAAGAGCTGTGCAAATAGTAATAAAACAGCTTTGGGTTTCTTACAAACTTTGAAATCCATTCTATTAGCATATTATTGAGGCTGTAACATAACAAAATTTACAAAACAAAAGAAATGAAGCAAGCAAGATAGATGGGCATAGTTTACAAACACTTCCATTAAGATATAATCACACCATAATGTTTTTACAGGTCAGAAGTGCATAAGGGGGAAGGGCAATCAGTCTGCCATACTGAACCTTGTGCAGTTGCTTAATATCAATAAATCGCCCCTGGAGAAGAAGGTTGGCCCTGTTGACTGTATATCTCCCCTGATCCATCCAGCCATGCGGCACAGATGCAACATTAATTAACATAAAACCGCTGGCCATGTGCAGGGACTTCAAAGTGCCTAGACGTCAGTCTGAGTGACTGCAGAGAGCTTCGGTGTGACTAATGAGCTAGCCAAAGAGAAACAACAGCAGTAGGACAAGTGTTGGAAAACCTTCCCCAGTGACACAGAATCAATAAAGCAAACTGTTGTCGTTCTGGGAGGAATATTTTGTCTTTTTTTTTTTTTTTTAATAAAGCTGGTCATGTCTTTCCGGCAGTGCCTCTGACTAAATAAGACATGACTTAGAGTAAAATATGAGTCGTCTATCGTATTGCTTTCTCCAGTGAAAAAGTCAACTCGTCTGAATCAGAAGAGAAATATACAGAGATCAAGCAAAACATATGAGTGTACAACAGAAGACTTTTTCACTGGAGAAAGTTATATTATGGATTATAGACTATGGATTATAGATTATAGATATTTTGGACAAAAAAAAGGAAAAAAGACTTGTTCCCTTTCAGTCGGTCACGTTTGATGTCACGAATGGGATCTCGCCCGAGAGCCCAATAACCCAATCTCATTGCGGGGACATGACCATCTCGGCGTTGATATCGAGAATCGATTACCTTAAAAGGTATAGAGTCCCCTCTGCCACACCCCATTCTAGCTCTTCTTCTCGTAAGAGGGCTACTTCGGCTGGTGGCCACGGTGATCTGAGGGTTACTGTGTGGGCTTCCCCGACGAGCCAACCTCCTCGGGCCACACACCCCGCAGCCGGTTGAGATTCCGGATGAGTTTGCTGGACCCTCTCAGGCTCCTGGCATCTCCTTCGGGGCTCGCGAAGAGGACCGTATGTCGATCACCGCTTCACAACGCAGGCTTGAGTCCTCGGGAGATGAAGATTCAGCTGCGTTGCCTCCTTCAGGAGTGCCAGCATTGTCCGATGTCCAATATCCACAGTCTGAGGCCATCAGACACATCCTGCCCCTAACCCTGTCAAACGCCAGGCCAAGCAGCGTTTCTGAGATGGGTGACCCGGAGTTGGAGACGTCAGCTCGTCAGGAGATGGTAGCAGGACCACTCCTTCCCCCGGAGGAGGACCAGGGGAGAATCTTTTGTTCTAGTTTTCTTTTTGTACCGCCACTGGCCCTGCGGCCGGTGGTACCTATACCTTCACTAAAAGAGCTGTTTCCACTACCTCCGGGTCCAAAGAGGCCATGAAAGGCCGCTCTCATTCTCCTCTCCCCTTGCCAGTTCTCATGCCCTCTTTGCTTCTTGGAGCTTCCTCCTGGGCGCTGGTGCATGGCACCTTGCTAACAGACATCTGTAGAGCTGCTGGCTGGATCCACTCCACGGACTGGATGCGTGCGCTATTCCCCTCAGGTGAGTTCCTCAGTCAGAACCCGGGGTTCCTCCAGCATTGTTAATGTCCAATACTTGCGTAAATACCTTTTGGTCAGCCCTGTGTAGGACTAGGTGCCTCCATGTGTTGTGATTCCCCTTTTCTGGGCAATCCCACGTGTGTATGTCCACAGTAAGTATCTCCGCAGCATGTGTCTTTCCCTTGGCAAGCCCCTTGCCAGCTCTGCCATTGAAACTTCCACCGCGGGCTGGGTACCTCAGAGTTCTTATGTATCCCCACCTTGGTGGATACCTGCCTTCTGTAAGTCCTCCCACGGGCAGGCAGCCTGCTAGCATACGTCCAACTGGAATATGTTACCCAGTGTATTCTGTGTGAGCTATAGGCCCTAAATCGTGCTGGCCTTATGACAGGGTGCTATCACTCACACGGCCATGACAGCCAAGACAGCCATGTGGTGTTTTGTAAGGGACCCCATTCATAACATCAAACGTGACCGACTGAAAGGGAACGTCTTGGTTACGAATGTAACCCTCGTTCCCTGAAGGAGGGAACGGAAACATTACTTCCCCTTGCCACATTGCTGTTCCGCTTAATGGCCGGGTCACTGGCTCAGCTCCTCAGCGAAGACTTAAATGCGAGTTGCTCGCGTTGCTCCTTACATATTCTTATAAGTTTGTGTGTTTACACACACAAGGAATTGGACTTGGCAACAGGAGCTTCCAGTGCAGAAGAAAGTATGGACATTGTGCAAACATACATGATTGAAACATTTCTAAGTTTTCTGTCTACTCTCTATACCTTTACAATTATATTAATTTATAAGAAAAGGATTTCCAGTCCATATAAGACAAATATGATAATCAGTGGACTTTGTCCTTAATAAATATTTAAAACCGTAAGGTCAAATATCAAAACAAATTAAAAAGAGGAACCCTGCTTGGGTTGTTAGATATTTAATTAGTACATGTAATTACTTTAAGCAAGTCAATATAGTGTTTTTTTTTTTCATGTCATGTGTAAAGTATGTTGTACAGCACTGTGGAAAGGTTTACAGACAGATGCAATTTCTGTGCATTTTTGCAGTATTGGTTTATCATGTTTACGCAGCACATCTCAAGAGTAGTTTGCTTGCCTCTTTTCTAGAGTGTTTTTAAAACTGTCTTTAATTCACACCATAAATCACATTAAAGTCCGTAATTTGTTGAAGCACATGAAAGATGCCCTGTGCAGCCACATCTTCTGGTTTTTATCAGGCATTTCTGCTAATGAGATCGCTCTCAAGAGACCTTTCGTAATTACAATTATCTCAGGAATTAAACCTTATAAACCTTAACTTGACCCTAGATTTTACTTGGTTTTTATTTTATTTGTAAATGAATCAGAACTCAGCCAGAGCCCAGCTCTGCTACTTTACATTAAATAAGTGAAATAACCAAAACTCATTTACAGTAGGTTGATAGAGGAGTATTCTGTAGTAAATGGACTGTAATGCACTAATGTTGAGAGGGAATACATATGCAAGTACACCAAGAATATATGGTAACACTTTATAATAACTGCATGCTATTAATCATTAGTTAAGCATTAGGAAACAGTTAATTCATCATTTATAAATCTTTAATAGACATTTATAAGCAGTTTATAAATACAGATATAAATGCTTTATACCTGATTTAAAAGCATATCTATAATGTATTTAATAATTGTTTTTTCATACTTTATTAATGATCAATTTATCATTTCTAAATTAAGTATAGCATTATTTACACACCAGTTATTAAGGAGTTGTCAGTGGTTCAAATTGTAAGTTTGAAATTGTAAGTAAATGATTAATAAACTATTTGAATGTGCATTCATACATTCTTTTATTCAGACATATAGTAATAGTTACTTATAATGTTAATAAATGGTTTATTAACATGTATTTCTACTGTAATTCAGGGTTAATTCAGGTAGTTATAAAACATATGTAGTTGTTAGTTAACTATTTTTGTGAGCTCATCTAAAGTGAGGACTATTTATGCCTTGTAAAGCTTTTACAAATTAGATTTAAAGGATGTTAATATTTCTATGTTCTGTATCACTGTGTTGTGTTTGTTTCTGTTTTTTTTGTTTAGAAGATAACTGAGCCTTTAAATATCCTTTATAAATTCTTTACAAGGCATAACTAGTCCTCACTTTAGATGAGCTCACATAAATAGTTATGTGACCACTACTAAATGCTTTATAACTACCTGAATTTACTACATTTCTTGTGATCTTATGAATCACTGGCAACTCCTAAATAACTGGTTTGTAAATAATGCTATATTTCATTGAGAAATGATAAATTGATCACGAATAAAGTATGCAATTACACATTATAGATATGCTTTTAAATCAAGAATAAAGCATTTATATCTGTATTTATAAACTGATTATTACTGTCTATTAATGCTTTATAAATTATGAATTATCTGTTTACTAATGTTTAATTAATGATTAATAGTGTGCAGTTATTATAAAGTGTTACCGAATATATATATATATATATATATATATATATATATATATATATATATATATATATATATATATATATTTTATTATTATTATTATTATTATTATTATTATTATTATTCATAATGATGAATAATACTTTAATGTTATGTAATTATCACTGAACAAAATCAAAATAAATAAGATAAAGATAAATAAAATGAGAAACCACCAGGGTTACTGACATAAACCAGGAGGGCTGTGTTTCATTTTAAATAAGTGAGTGATGATTTGGGAGCAAACTAAACATTATGCAAATAGATTTCTTATTGAGCCTGACACTGTGCGTCACAATTCATGGAGGCACTCAATTACCTAACTACCTTTCCATGAGAATGAGCAACCAAATTGAATTTCTGAAATCTTATTCCCATGGATATAAAATATCCACTCTACAGCATTAGCAGTAATTGAAATTCACACCTGATCCTTTTATACACTGGCCACATGACAGGAAATGCAAGAAAAAAACTGCAGGGTTCCTTAAATCCTGCCCTGGAAGACCACTGACCATCAAAGGCACCTGAGCAAGCTGGTTAGTGTTTTCAGAGATACTGTACTAGAAAATTACAGGTAGATTACAGAGGTCTACAAAGTTCAGAATATAAGGATTGGTTCTGATTTAAACCATTAATTCTAACAGAAAGACTGATTTTAGCAAAAGCATACATGTAGGAAAATAATGTGCAAGCTTGATAGAATCATCTCTGTCCACCTTTCTCTTGAACAGATTATTCTGTCCATTTCCAGTCTCTGCTACTTCTAGCCAATATTTTTACACTATTTTCAAAGCCAATAATGTCATGTTGAAAATAGTTTTAAAAAGCACATGGTTCTATAGGTTCATAAGTTTACAGTGTCGCTTTCTTCAGTGTCTCACCCATCAAAGTTTAATGAGTGGGGCCCAAGGTTAGCTACATTCACTGAACAGATGGGTGCTCATATCCTACGTACAGCTCCTGATCAGGGTGTTTGTCACCAAGCTGATAAAATCAAACATTATAATTACAATTCTCTTTCTTACCATGCGTTCACACTGGTGAGCCAGCGGCGAGCTCCGGAGAGTAGTGGTGCATTGCATCTTGGACGTTCTTTGGGCATCAATGAGAATTGAAGTCATGTCAACTTTATGGTAATGAGCTATGACCCAGTTTGGCGACAAACAATTGGAATGTAGAAGTCCTACTTGAGAGGATTCCAGAGAACGCAATCCTGTAAACTTTGGTTCCGAAGCATTTTTGTGCTATAATGTTTGTTTTTCAGCGGGAATGCAATTCATTTATTCAAAAGAACACCAATATGACCAATTGCATTAAGGATACACTTTAATCGGGACAGTTTGTATTGTAGGCTGCACACAAATGAATGTTAATGTTAATTAAATACTAAGGCTAGTAAATGTCTCCCGTAAAACGCATGTTAAAAATAAGAATAACGATGAACACAAAAGCCATACCACACAACTGGCTTTTATTCTTTTTTATTTTGTCAAAAAACATTCTCAATTTTTGCATTTAAAATATTTAATGCAGTTAACTTATAACCTTACTTGTGGTCAGTCTGCACAAGATCAACATGCTTGTTTCCTTTGCAGCTCCTCTAAATAAAAGAACAAGCATTCGCTTATCAGAGAATCCATGTTTCTACATTGTTGTTGGCAGAGCGAATCACACACATACAACAGTGTCTTAAAAATGTACTTAACTAAAGAATGTGAAGTAGTCAGTATAAATGTTAGTCAATGCGTTTGCATGTAAGTGTATGTAGCTACTACCAATGTCAGTGGTCCAACCCAAACATAAACAGCAAAGATCAGTCATAGGGGATGGATCCGATTAGAACTCCAATGTAGCGGTGGGCTCCCATAGTCCCCACATCCTGTAATCTCTCTCATAGGTTTTTTTAGTGTAGCAAAAACCAACCCCCTGACCTCTTCTTGACAGTCACTCGTAAAGTTAATTCAGGTGTAAAGCCATGCCCTTCAGCAAATCACCTGTGTCTCAAAGACAGCGACAGTTACTTACTGAGCCGTCACACACACCCTTTTAAAACATCCTGCATCCTATGATTAGCATCATATATAGCAAGAATATATTTTATCTGTAACACATAAGTATAGAGACCAATTCACACTATTAACTAGTTGCTTATTAGCATGCCTATTATTAACATATAGACTGTTTATTATTACTTAAAAAGCACATATTCTGCATGATCGTATTCTCCATCCCTAATCCTACAATACCTAAACTTAACTACAACCTAACTATTAATATACAGGAAATTATAAGTTTACTGAGGCAAAAGTCATAGTTAATAGTTTTTTAATAGTAATAGTTGGACCTTAAAAGAAAGTCTGACCATTTTATCTTTATATAAACTCTGACCTTAGTATGATCATGTTTCCACAGTCTGACTGCCCACTCTGCCCCCAGCGATCTGGAACTTGAAAGTGAATTAAGGATACAGAGGGAGAGACTCACTGACATTTACACTGACTGCATAACATGTTTAATTTTTATTAGTTAAATAATTGTTTAACTTAAATATTGTTTAAGATGCCATTGCATGTGGTGACTCACTTATTTTGCTGCGAACTATGGAAGAAAAACATAAAAATGGTGGCTTGTCCAATGGTGGCTTGTTTTACCTTATTTTACCAATTTCAAATACTCCGCCTCTAGTTCACACATATGTGCTGACTTTCACCCTCTAATTGTTTTCTGTTTAATCGTCATTTCGCACTGTTTGAACTGTTTTATCTCCAAATCAAACATTCAGTTTCCTTGACCATTTATTTATGATGAATTTTCTGCATTGGCAAAATTTTTTAGTCTGTTCAAACAAATTCTCCTGAGAAAATATCCAAAGAACCTTTTTTAACAAAGCAACTGAACAACATTAAATAGGAAAATATTTTGTTGGCTGTAGAGGTCCTTTCTAGGTGCCGATCCCCCATCTGGTCTGGATACGTACTGGTTCCGTGTGACTGCAGTGACCCTCTGATCTGGATACAGACTGGATCTGGTGGCTACGGTGAACTCGGAATAAGAGAGATCAGACTAATATTAGTCTAACGATATTGCAAGTACATCTTGGTTGTCGGAAGTGTTCCCGGTTCTGGATTTTCCTTTAACGGATTTGAATATTAGAAATGTGTTCGTGTGTTATGTGTTAGCCAGGTTAAATAGGTGGTTCTTAATCTAGATTTAAACTGACAGAGTGTGTCTGCCTCCCGAACAATGCTAGGTAGGTTATTCGAGAGTTTGGGAGCTAAGTAGGAAAATGATCTGCTGCCTGCAGTTGATTTTTGATATTCACAGTATTTTATAATTGCCAGGGTTTCGAGAATGTAGCGGAAATGGAGGACTGTAGTGCAATGATATTTCAAATACTGAGATGCTTAACCATTCAGGGCCTTATAAGTAATAAGCAAGATTTTAAAATCTATAAGATGTTTGAAAGGGAGCCAGTGCCGAGTTAGTCTCAGCCTCAGATGTCATGCCTAGAGACCATTGGCTAAACGTCTGATGCATATGGGACACAAAAGTGGATCTTTGTGACATTGATTTTGGTTTAGCTTCTTGTTTTCATGTGATTTCCTCATGTGTTCCTTCCATGTGCTACCCTTGTCTAAGTGTCTTGTTCTGATTGTCCTTGTCATGATGTTCATGTGTCCTGTTTTCTCATTGTTTCAGTGGTTGATTGTTCACAGATGTATGCTATCTTGCTATGTCATTAGTCCATCAGTATATGTAGCCCACTTATTTTAGTTTCTTTGTCTAGCTTTGTTCATGTAATCCACTGTATTCTCTTTTTAGTGAATTGCTGGCCTTCTGGTAAGTATGCTCATTTACTGTACATGTACACAATACTTGGTAGGATGTCCTTTTGCTTTAATTACTGCCTCAATTCGGCATGGCATGGAGGTGATCAGTTTGTGTGCTGAGGTGGTATGGAAGCCCAGATTTATTTGACAATGACCTTCCGCTCATTTACATTTTTTTTTTTTTTTGGTTTCTTGTTCCTTATTTTCCTCTTGACAATACCCCATAGATTCTGTCATGCAAAGAAAGAAAGCATAACTTTGTTTCTCGATGTAGTATTATTGCTGCCGCTACCGTCATGTCATGGAGACGCTTTGTTTCATTGTCAAAGCGAAACTACTTTGTTTGGTCTTCCAAAAGAGGACACAACTAAAAATCAGTGGTAAAGTTGTATTTACAGCACTGTCCCAGAACAGTTCAACCCAAATATTCAGATGTGTGCAGTGCATTTTATTAACTTGGAAGAGTAGCCTACATTGTTGTATGTGCACAAAGGTTGTTTCTATAAAGTAGGGAAATTCCAACTTTGCAAGGACAGTCTGGAGTCACAGTACGTTTTCATATTTAAAGAATTTGCCATTGACAATTCAAACGTGAGTTATGAGAAGTGTAGAGTAATGCTGTTTGTTGCTATGCCCCGAAAGGTGGGGTATAAAGGAGCAACAATAATGTACAGTATGTGAAAAATATCATATCATATGACTATTGCACTACTGGACAGACCAGCCTTGATGACTATAAGAACAATTACATGTAGATGGAACTGTAAATTTGCCAACTGTGTACCTGTAACTGTAAATAACTGTGTAACAGCCATTGTTCAGTCAAACTCTTCATTTCATGATGCTGAAGATGCCTATTTGCAGAAGAGATCAGACAAGCAATCTCATTTCAAGCAGCAAAAGCCCTACAAGGAAAACACTGCTTCCTGTTTAAACATGAAAGTGCATATCAAGTGTGCATGAATAGACATATGGTGTGTACATAGCCTAAGATACTAATGGTTTGTTATAGACAGGTATTGACTGACTTTTATATTTCCACGGTTATCTTCATTTAATTCAACCACTCCCTGCTAACGTATGTGTGTGTGAGTGTGTGTGTGTGTGTGTGTGTGTGTAATTGTGTGTGATTTGTATAGTAACTGTGTGTTGTAGCCATTTAAGACCATGTATTTGTGACCCTGGACCGCATAACCAGTCATAAGTCGCTTGGGTATATTTTTAGCAATATCCAAAAAACATTGTATGGGTCAAAATTATCAATTTTTCTTTCATGCCAAAAACCATTATGATATATTAAGTAAAGATCATGCTCCATGAAGATTTATTTGTACATTTCCTACCGTAAATTTCAAAACGTAATTTTTAATATGCATTGCTAAGAACTTAAATTGGACAACTTCAAAGGTGATTTTCTTAGTATTTTGATATTGTTTCTGCTCCATCAGATTCCAGATTTTCAAACAGTTGTATCTTAGACAATATTATCTGATCCTAATAAACCATACATCAATGGAAAGCTTATTTATTCAGCTTTTATATGTGAATAAATCTCAGTTTCGAAAAAATTTACACTTAAGACTGGTTTTGTGGTCTAGGGTCACATTTTATATTATTTGTTTAAATATTATTTGTTTATGTTTTTGTTTAGTTCAATTTGCTATTTAAGAAAATGATAAACATCATAAGGGTGTGGTAAATCGGACAGCAGTACGCTAGCTGAAAGGAAGTTGCCCAGACATAATTTCTTGACCACTTCATCCGTTTTTATTTGTAGAATCCTTTTATTATAACACGTTTGGTTTGGTATAATTTGCCTAATCTTTATTTTATTTATTTATTTTTATTTATTTATTTTTTGTTCAATTTTGTCAATTATTTACCTAAATAAGAAGAATTAATAAACGTTTCATGGAATGAAGTGTGTTCAAGACAAGGCCCGCTACCATGCTTCCATGGCAAAAACAAAGACCGAAACGCGGTGCATTCATAAATTCATTGAACTTTTGTGAACATTCAGTTGAGTTTGAGTCTGTGTTTACTGCTTAAATACAAAGTCACTTCAATGCTCCTTGTTACATATTCTAAGTAATTAGGACTGAAATAAGGTTATTTTCAGTAAATATATATATATATATATATATATATATATATATATATATATATATATATATATATATTAGAAGTGATAGATGTTTCCATTTTGAGCTAATTTGCTAAACAGACTTTTAAAGTCATTGTAACTTGAGACGCAGTGATTGTGAAATCATCCTGCAAGAACTACAGTTCACAAAGTCTCTGGAATGATCAGAAAGATTCAGAAACAATGTAGTGCAAGCAAACTTCCTCTAGGTATAAATTCATATAGAATTAGTTTTAACTGAAAAATAAATCCAATCTTAAAGTTAACCAATTAAAAGAAAAATAAATGAATGCCAGGATTCTGATAAACACTTTCTAAAACTGTCTACAAAACAAATATACTGTAAGCTATACACTTGCAAGCTAAACTAAATTTCATTATTATCCAATGCAGACAAATTGCATAGAAATACTCGACTTAAACACCCGCATCCAATTTATTTATTTGTATCCAATTTTCATTAGGCTTATATTTATTAATTGTAACATTTGATTATGTATCCACTTATTTTGTGATACAATGAATTATATAATGACTGTTATATTACATGCATCATTATTTCATCATATTTTTTTTCATTTTACAGTATATTTGACATGTTAGATAATTTTTCATGTTAAACGTAACATTTAATAAATATTTCACATCTTATTATGCTTTATTAATTTAAACATCTATAATGCATTTAATAATTTAATTATATATTTATTTAACTTTTTCTCATTCCATGTTTGCATTCACAGCAGGCTTTCGATGTACTGAGGCATGTATAATGGTTTCTTCACAAGAGTGAGCTTAACTGTTGGTGTTTACCGTTCCTTCTTCTGCTATGCTGTCAAACATCTCCGTTCCAGTGTGAACTTCCCTTTGTGAAGTCATAGGGTTTCCAAAATGTCATTTGGCACCTCAAAAATAGTAGATAAAGATGTCAAAATATGTCCTGTTTAATGATATACTGGAAATAATCAAAGTCCGGTTGAAGCCCATCTTAAAGGCTTAAAGGCCATCTTAAAGGCCATTTAATATGCTAAATTCAGACGGTTTACATCAACATGATAATATACAGTTATCATGAACAACAATATGATGTTAAGCAATAAACTACAAGAGTGCTTTAGGCATAACAAACAGTGGAGTTATTGCTTATTGCTTATATGTATGCATTGGATTATTTTATTCAGCAAATAAATGCAGTGCTTTGGCTAACCAATGTAATCCTTGCCATAATGCAACAACCCAAACCAAAAACAATGAATTAAATTAGCATATTTAGCAGACGCTTTTATCCAAAGCGACTTACAGGGCATTCAGGCCATCAATTTTTACTTATCATGTGTTCCCGGGGAATCAAACCCCCAACCTTGTGCTAGCTTGCTTGCTAACGCAACGCTCTACCAGTTGAGCTACAGGAACTACTGTGGGTCATGTTACAGACCTTACTGTATTACTAATTACAGATTACTCTAGCATGTACTGTTATTTATTACGACAGAGTAAAACAAAACCTGAACTGTTAAGGAACTCGGGGCCTAGTGGTAAGAGAGTTTGACTCCTAACCCTAGCGTTGTGCGTTTGAAATCTTGGGCCAGCAATACCAAGACTTTGGTGCCCTTGAGCAAGACACAAAATCCCCAACTGCTCCCCGGGCACTGCTGCATTAATGGCTTCCCACTGCTCTGAGTGTGTGTTCACGGTGCGTGTGTGCACTTTGGATGGGTTAAATGCAGAGCACAAATTCTGAGTATGGGTCACCAAACTTGGCTGAATGTCACATCACTTTCACTTTAAAAAAAATGTGGTACATGTCACATCAGTATCTATTATGAGATCCCTCACAAAAACAAGACTTCACTTAGTATTTTAGAGTTATGAACATGGTTTTTATCTTTTAATTTTATCAAATTATAATTTTAAATAATTTTATTTATTATTATTTATTAAATTTTTTATCCAATACACACATTATTTATTTATTTCACATACAATTTGTGTATAACCACACTACTATAATAATAACAAAGCTGTTTACACAAAATAATACGTAGTCAATTAAGTCTGTTCTGTCTGTTTTCATTTATTGTACTTGTTTGTTTGTAGTATAATGTCAGATCCAAATCATGAAATATATATTTCAAGATGTATAAGTAAAATATGAAATACAGCATAAAATATGGTAATTATATAATGAAACAACACAGTTTGTCCACCATTAATAAATTTGCAGTTCCTTAAATTCAAATACTAAATACAGTTTTGCTTCCCTCAATTGAAATTAAAGGGGGGGGGGGGGGGGGGTGAGATGCTCATTTTCACTCAATCTCCTGTTAATCTTGAGTACCTATAGAGTAGTACTGCATCCTTCATAACTCCAAAAAGTCTTTAGTTTTATTATATTCATAAGGGAAAGATAGTCTGTACTTATTTTTGCCGGAAAAACACGACCGGCTGGAGGCGTGACGTGTGGGCGGAGCTAAAGAATCACGAGCGCGATTAGGCTTTTGCGTTGAGAGCATTTGGAAGCTGTGACACTGTGAGGACAAAACCAACCAAAACAAACCATGGCTAACAGTCAGATTCAGCCGTTTATTTATGATCCAGAATCAGATCCAGAGGCTGAAACTGAACGAGAGCAGCAGCAGCAACGACTCGCTCCGTGCGGGGCTCGAACCCGGGCCTCTGGCATAGGAGGCGGACGCACTAACAAGGAGGCAGAGATATTTGAAGCAGTTTTACTCACCGCCTGCGGTTCCAACACACGATCGTGACCCTTTTTTGTTGTGATTGCATCATCCTTAAGAAATAAACGATACGCAAATCCGTCGTCAAACTGGGCCTTGTTTATAAAACAAGCATCTTCGAAATGCAGGAAACAAACAAAAACACTTGCACAGCTCCGTTGATGCTCTGTAAAAATAAACTCCATCCACTGGTCCCTTAATGCTGTTTTTTTTGGTAATCTGTGCAGGGTTGTCTTGCCCTGGCAAACAAAAACACACTCCTTTTGTGACATTTCGCGACGCTCTAGCTCTGATCAGTGAAGTCTGTTGTGCTCTCAGTGCTCTGCTATACAGGAGCGCGCGCTCTTCCAGCAGAAGTGCCTCAGGACCCATATAAGGAAATTCCGCTCCATCTAACGTCACACAGAGCCATACTCGGAAAAAACTTTCCGAAACTTGTGACAAACCGGAAAGAGTATTTTTGGAACAGAAATACTCCTTCAAACGTACAACTTAATTTTTGAAACTTTGTCCATGTTTAGCATGGGAATCCAACTCTTTGACAGTGTAAAAAACTCAGTATGCATGAAATAGCATTTCACCCCCTCTTTAATTTAAAACGGAAGAACTGTGTTGGAATTTAAAAGGCATCCTCAGTTACATTCTAATTAGCTGAAAACCATGATGTGAATAATTCCAAAGCAGTCACTTATGAGGTTCTAGTCCAGTGAAGATGTTGCTGTGGAAGGCAGCAGCTGACAGCAGGGCAGCTTACTGAGGTTTTGGAACAGAGCCCTTGTGTGAGAGCTGCGTGTGTTGAGATACTTGTAAGCAGCTCTGATTAAAGAGATGCTGGATGTCATTCTGCTAGGCAGACCTATGGGACAGCTGCCAATAAAAGCGCGTCCCCAGGGGTGTTGAAACAGAGATAGCAGTCGGTAACTGACACGAAGTGCATGGCAGTAGAGGGCTTCTCTGAAGGACAGAGGTCGGAGTTGTGCGGAATTGTGATAAACATCCCCGCTGTCACAGTGTGAGGTGTGAATTGTTCGTGACAGAGAGATCGACTGCACCGTTACAGAACAGAATACTTTTCTTTTCCCATTTGTATATAACATTTGGACATTAAGCTGATATTCTGATATCAGGAGTGTAAATTAGACTCGGAACTTGAGAATGCGAAATATGGACACAATTCTGTATGAATTATAAATAAATAAATATTAAAAGGCTTAAAGGGCTCTATCATACACCCGGTGCAATGCGGCGCAAGGTACGGTGCAAGTGTTTTTGCTAGTTTCAGCCTGATGCAGTTCTACATTTTCCTTCCTGCACTGTGTTGTTTAAATTATTCTTATTTAAAGAGCTTGTTAGTAATATGCGGCTATAGGCAGGTGCGCAATGTGCGTACACTTTGTTTACTACACACACAGGATTGCAGCAGCACACAAATTATTTTACAAATTAAAAATGATTTTCCGCCATGTAAATAGTGAACCCGCCATGGTGCAAGCGCAACTGGCTTTTAAAAGGGATGGGAGATGAGACTCTGATTGGTTTATTGCACGTTACACCCAAAAACTACTCTTTTAAATTGTAACGTTTTGTAACAATTTTGGAAAAAATTAAATTTGACTGTATTTTTGATCAAATAAATGCAGCTTTGGTAAGCAGAATATATATATATATATATATATATATATATATATATTTTTTTTACAGTAATATTTAAATCTTAATTATTTTCACTTAATTATTTTTGAGAAGATGTGTAAATTAATTCAACTCTTTGGGCCCTATTTTAACGATCTAACCACATGGTCTAAAGTGCACAGTGCAGGTCGAATCCACTTTTGCTAGTTAAACGATGGGAAAACAGTTGGCACCCGGGCGCATGGTCTTAACGGGTTGTCCCTGTTCTCTTAATGAGTAATGGGTGTTTTCTATTTTGATATATTTTACAATCTAATTTATTCACTCAGTATTACTTGATCCTCCAGAAATCATTCTAAAATTCTGAATTTAGAATATTTTTTAAATAAAAAATGATGATTTTATTTAAGATTATTTGTTACCATACCACTTATTTGTTAGGCACTTTACAACAACCAAAGTTGACCAGAGTGCTGTACTTTTAAAAACAATTATTTGATGAATAGAAAGTAAAAAAAAAAATTAAAATAACAAAATAAAGCATTCATTCATTCATTCATTCATTCAGGTTGTTAATTAATGTATGTGTTTAGAAAGGGACTTTCGACAATAAATTTGCCCTGAGAAATAATAACTAGCGTAAAACCTGTAACAACAAAGGCTTTAAATGAAAGCTTTCAAATGCAGCACTCAGTGCAACCAGAATTAGCTGATATATTACAGCATAAAATGCCCTTTCCAAAACATTGCATCTAGCACTCACATAAACAAATGCATATGATTTATTCTGACTGACACCATCAAAGTGAAAATAAGGTCGCTGATTCTCTGAAATGCAGCACGAAAGAGCTCAGAGGCAGGTATGTAGCTTTCCATAAAAATAAGAAACAGCCTTATCAGGTTTGAAACAGCCTAGACATTTTTATCTTCCAGTTTATGACAGAAAGATACCCTGTATTAAATGTCAGTGGAATTTTTTTTTTTTTATACCAGCTTGAGGATCAAGCTTAATAATGTTTTGTTTTAGGCATTAGCCGTGATAGGACTGAGAGTGGTATCTTCACACAGCTTAACATCATTTAATCTCTGAGTTAGAATCCATTTAAGATGTTTGTTGTCACATCTGTCAAGCAGGATCTTGTTAAAGCCAGCGATCAGCCTTGCACATATTTGACCCTGTCAGAGAATGAAGTGTGGGTAATATCCTTAGCTTGAGTGCTACTCTGCAGAATTAAACGTCAGTGGATTCACAGCACATTCTTACTTGGTGGATCCCCAAGAGTCAAACAAGTTCAGTGTATTACACCTCACACTTACAGTACATGCATCTCCAATGACCACTTGTGATCACTGCTAGAGATGCAAATAGAACAAGGAACTAGCATTGCCAAGGTTGTGGGTTTCATTCCCAGGGGAATGTAGCTAAATCATGAGTCTGCAAAAGCCAGACATAAGTGTAAATGTGCCAAGACACATCAGCGTTTACACTTTAGTGTTTCTGACTATACCTCCCAATAAAGATGACTGATTGGATAACAAAATGTACTGGACATCAGGGCTGCATGTAGGACATCTTTAGATATCATCCAACTGATATTAACCCAATATTGAATATGTACAAATCAGAGCATGACCAGATCCATCCATCCAAGTGACTGCTAAATGAATAAATGCAGATATATTACATTTGTAAGAACTTAGAGACTGAATGATTGAATGCATTATACATAAAACCTGGTAATACATTTATATAAAAAATTAACATTATGGGTTGTTGAAGACTTATTTGTCTGTGTCTGCCATGGGATTTCAAAATTGTGAGTTAATGTCTTAAAGTTCTGACTTTAGACACCTCATTTGCTTTGTTTTATTCTGTGCAATAAGCAATAAGTTGTTTGTCCCTAAGATGTTATAAATTCACTGTAAACCTCAGCTTCATGGGGCTTATTGCTTTTATAAAACGGTTATTCCATTCACGTAGTAAGGTTTCACAAAATAAAACAGAGCAAAATACGTGTAATCATACTAATAAAAACAGTATTCTTTCACCAAACCTTTCCTCAGGCCCCATTCCCACTAATGCATTTTCATTTTAAAATGGCATTTTAGAATTAAAGGTCCCCTTCTTCGTGATTCCATGTTTTAAACTTTAGTTAGTGTGTAATGTTGTTGTTGTTAGAGTATAAATAATATCTGTAAAATTCTAAAGCTCAAAGTTCAATGCCAAGCGAGATATTTGATTTAACAGAATTCGCCTACAAAAAAACGACCCGTTTGGACTACAGCCCTCCAATTCCTGCAGTAATAATGTCACTAAAACCGTTTTTTTTTTTGACTAACCACCGCCCACATGAATTCACAAACAGGGGGGCGTGGCCCTGTTGCGCCTAACCTGATTTTACCAAGTGAGACATGTTCCTGGGACAACATCGTTGTTGACCCTGGAACAACATTGTGATTAACCAATCAGATTTGAAGAACCAGTTTATAGATTTTGTGACGTTTATGCTTAAAATCAGTGTTTGGTGCTTGTACATCAGTGTCATTCATCTATCATTTCCTCTGATTTTAGGGATTACTCATGGTTAAGGTTAGGTTTAGGTGTAGGGATATGGTTAAGAATATATTTTTGGAGTAAAATGTTGTTCCAGGGTCAACAAAATATGTTGACCTAGGAACACATCGGACTTGGCAAAATCAGGACGTGCCCCTGTTGCGCTCCAACGGAGAAGAAGGAAGAGCTGTTTGTTTTTGTCGCCATGTCGTAGAAACGCTGTTTTTTTCATCTCTGAGTCCAATCACCTTTGTTTGGGCTTCCCAGGAACGCTGTACTTTGAGATAAATGGTTACAATTTATGTTTAACTCGGTTCCCGAAAATTATAATGCACATGTAAAACTATGTGCAGCTCATTTTGCTGACAGTTTGCTGAGGACAACTTTCTCAATCTCAATCAGTTTAATGCTGGATTTGCACAAAGATTATTCTTGAAAGATGGAGCAGTTCCCTCTTTGTCTGGAGAAGGCGTTGTTTATGGACCACAACTGGTAAGTGTATTTTATTATTTAAGTTGGTGCGTTTAACTGTTTCTGTAACTTATTACACAAAGGGCAACGCTGTTTAGCTTTGTTAACTTGATGTTAGGGCTGTGCAAAAAACAAAAAAAACAAATGCGGTTTTCATGCGCATCTCGTCAGTAAAAACGCTCCTGTGATCTCCAGCACGTGCGTTCTAGCCACATCACGTTAGCAGGAGGACAGCCTGCTCTCAGCTGCTGTCGAATCACAGCACAGGTACCGCTGGCCCAATCAGAACTCGTTACATATTTCTGAAGGAGAGGCTTCATAGAACAAGGAAGTCATCAGCCTGTTTTTGTGACAGTGAAAACAGCAGAATACAGATAGGTGAACTGTGTGAAAAATACTGTGTTTTTTTACACGCGAAACATGAACATGTTATATTGCACATTGTAAACACAATCAAAGCTTCAAAAAAGCGCGTAAAACGGGAGCTTTAAAACAATCCGTGTTTAGACTGGCGTTACAGCTGCGTTTCAGAAACGATCTCCAGCTACACTACATAACCAAAAACGCATGTCACGTGACCATTCATCACTGAGCATGAGCATAAAAGTGTAGACAAGAAGTCGGTTGCTAGTCACTGGCAGGTTCAACGATGAACATGATGGTGAGGAAAATCAAGGACGTCTTTGTGTGGACAGATGAATTGTTATTCAAAGTAACTAATGATTACAAGGCGGACATGGCAGCTGAAAATCTTGATTGGGAGTCATGCCAAAACAAATACAGCGACATACTTCAACAGAGACTTGATACGGTTACACGGTCTTCAAAGATACCCAGAGATCAAGTGGGCAGCCATGCCCTCGTTTACGAAGGTGTCCATTTAGGTCCGTATATACTGAAATGCAATCCCGGTGATTTCAAACTAAAACAGGTCAGAAGCGTTTTAAAAATTATCTGTTTTTGAATGTGGAAAACGGCGGAGTACTGTATACGATAGGCTTAAACGTAGCAAAAGTAATGCATTTTAAAATGAAAATGCACTAGTGTAAGCTGGGCCCACTGATCTCTATATATATATATATATATATAACTGGATAGCTTATCGCGTTCTAAACTGCCAACAGGCAGTGAAACCACCGGAAGTGTTCGATCCACCATCTTACTAATCCCTACCAGCAGAGAGCACCATTGAGTTACATTCAAACCGCTGTCCAAAAACGGGACTCGTTTTAATGTTATGTGTAATAAAGTAATGTTTACTTCAGATGTTATCTGTAGTGTTTACGGTCTTTTGGGACAGGATAAGCGATATATTTAAATCGTGTAGGTGGTTGTGTCTGCTGCGCCCTGACGACACAGGTAACTGATCGAACACAAAAATGGCTTATTTCTTCATGAACAAAGTTATTCAGGAATTATTAAACGAACGTATTAGTATCAGAAATGGATTGTAATATATTACAATGAATTATACAATTATGTTGTTAATATTTCTCTGTAATGAAATTAAAAAAAAAAAAAAAAAATTACTATCTGGGAAATAAAGCTTTGTGTTTATTTCTTAAATCTGTACTGTATATAGTCAGTTATTTCTCTGAATAAATTCAGATTTCACAACGAACACTTTGTATTTTGTTATACGTGTTGAGGTTGTGTCCGTTTGATGTTTATCATGTTCATGATGCTGTCATGTGTAGGTAAGGAGGAACTCAAGCGCAGACAGGAATGCACAAAACACAGAGTTTATTAAGGGAAAAAGGGGAAAACAAAACCCATGAGGGGGAAAACAACGACTAGGGCAAGGACAGATAATCTAACAAGACTAGATAGACACGAATAAACAAGACTCTTGACACAGGAACTCTTACTAAAGACAAACACTCACGGGTAACACAACGACTTCTTCAAGGGGTAGCAATGATACAAAATCTCCCCAGGAAATCACAATATAGAAACACAATGAACCGCACAAGACAGAGCACACTAGGGGATATAAATAAGAACACTAATCAAGACACAACAGGTGGCACAGGTAAGGCAATCACGACAAAACTAGGATAACAAGGGGGCGGGGCAAGGGAATGAGACAACACAAGCACATGGCCCAAAGACAAGGCCATGTGCTTGTACACAAAACACGGGCCTGTCATGATCCTGCCTCAAGACTAGGAAAAAAATCAAGGACACGAGGGCAGAATCATGACAGAACCCCTCCCTTAAGGAGCAGCTTCCAGACGCTCCTCAAGGGAACATCAAACACGGGACATGACAGACTGGGACACAGACACAAACCAACAAAACATGACAAATAACAATAAAGGTAAACATGAAAACCCTATGACAGGGTTAGGGTGACAAATAAAAAAAAGAAACAAACAAGGAAGGGGAGGAGGTGGGACAACAACGTTCATGGGGGGTAGTCCAGGTTGGGTGGGTGGGGCAGGAGTCTTAGGAGGACGGGACGAAGGCTGACGACGAGGGATCTGGGCAGGTTTGGGTGGTGTAGGGTGGGGAGTGGTTTCTGGACAACTGACAACATCTATTGGACACTTGACAACATCCACTGGACAACATCTACTGGACACTGGACAACAAGTTCTCAACTACTGGACACATGACAACATCTGTGGAGACAGAAACTGGCTCTGGAACCGTTCTCACTGCGGCTGACTCGGGATCAGCGCTCACTGCGGCAGGCTCGGGATCTCTGGGAACAGCGTCTGGGGACAAGACAGGACTGGCAGGGACTTCAAGGATCTGAACAAGACATGACAAATAATCTGACAAGTTCCTGGCAGCAATAATAACAGGCATCTCTTTACGAGCTGAGACAGACTGCAACACTGCTTCTGCAGCAGAGTCGGCCGCGGCTCTCTCCTCAGCACTCACGACTGTTGACTTGGACACAGTTCTCACAGTCGCTGGTTCCGGATCAACGTTCCGGATCAACTGCTGCTGGCTGACTGACGGACGTGGGAGGTGCCTCAGGATTCGGGGAGGGATTTGCCTGATCCCCCAGAGTTGCAACGGCCAGGACACGACCCTCTGGGATCACTGGCAGCTGGGCAGAAGGTGGGGACCTTGAGGGGGAAACCTGCGGCTCTCCCTGGGAGAAACTCTCCCATAGCCGGGCATAGTTCCGTAGTATGGGAGGGTGACCCTCTTCTTGTTGGTGGGGGATGACATCCAGCATTGCCTCCGGAACTCCAACTGTTGCTGAAGCTCGGAGGGCCACCTGTCTGCTGAGTTCCTAGTTCAGCGGTTCATTCTGTCATGTGTAGGTAAGGAGGAACTCAAGCGCAGACAGGAATGCACAAAACACAGGGTTTATTAAGGGAAAAAGGGGAAAACAAAACCCACGAGGGGGAAACAACGACTAGGGCAAAGACAGGTAATCTAACAAGACTAGGTAGACACGATAAACAAAAGACTCTTGACACAGGAACTCACGGGTAACACAATGACTTCTTCAAGGGGTAACAATGATACAATATCTCACCAGGAAACAATCACAATATAGAAACACAATGAACCGCACAAGACAGAGCACACTGGGGATATAAATAAGAAGACTAATCAAGACACAACAGGTGGCAAAGGTAAGGCAATTAGGACAAAACTAGGATAACAAGGGGGCGGGGCAAGGGAACGAGACAACACAAGCACATGGCCCAAAGACAATGTACACAAAACACGGGCCTGTCATGATCCTGCCTCAAGACTAGGAAAAAATCAATGACACGAGGGCAGAATCATGACAGATGCTCACTACTGTAATGAATGTAGCTTTTTAATAAGTAGGGGAAATTCCCGACATTTAAAAAATAACCGTTTACATGCCTAAGGTGTTCGCATTGTAATAATGTACAGTGATACTTCATATTTATAAAAACTGACTTGTTAGGTGATGTTTTCTCATTAAAATCATACAAATTCCTATTAATTCAATGGAACTTTTTCGCACACTAGGGATTACCAATATGGCGGCACGGCGGCTTCACTTTAATGACGTCATGAGCAATCCAGTTCTATATTATAGATCAGTGGCTGGGCCTCAGAAAGAGTTGTGGTTCCAACAAAGTGGTTGCCGGGCAACACACTGAAAGCAAAGGTGTATGTTTGTAGTGTAATTTACAACTGCTTTGAACACGGCTCAACCAATCAGAATCAAGGACAGGAACTATCCGAGTTTACACCTCACTTTTTTTCGCTCTCTCTGGCTACACACACACACACACACACACACACATGTTTGTTTTTTGTGAAAAGTGGGTTCATCCCATAGGCATAATGGTTTTTATACTGTACAAGCTGTATATTCTATGGCCCTACACCAACCCTACACCTAACCCTAACCCTCACAAGAAACTTTGTGCATTTTTACTTTCTCAAAAAACTCATTTTGTATGATTTATAAGCGTTTTTAAAAATGTCCTCATAAGTCATCCTCACCTTGTAATACCTGTGTCATACCCATGTCATTATACAGAGTTGTGTCCTGATTTGTCACAAAAACAAGAGCGCGCGTGCACGCACACACACACACACACACACACAAACAAACACAGTTAATTCAATAAACACACACAGTTAAACACAATAAATTTTGGCTTTAAATCTCACAGTCACCCCCACCCCCTTTTTAATCATGAGGTGGAAAAAGCTCCCATACTTACTGTATGATGAACTACAAAAGTAGTTTTCACCCACTACACTGAAACATCATCATTAAAGTTCTCTTTGTTGACTGTTCCATCATATACAGACCTGTCAAAATGTTTTATTATAATAATTTCAGAAAGAAAAATTATAATTACAAAAATACTAATGTTTAGTTATTGTTGCAAACCTAAAGGAAACATTTTCTGAATTTCACTCAGCAAACTATTTTCAAACAGGCAGTATTTGCATTTGAATTGTGTTTCGATGACATACTGACTTTATCATATCAAGCCTCTTTTACAGTCATCTTTATGACATTCCCATTAATACCGCCCCCTCTGCTTACCTCTCCTGTTTCTGAGCTTATTTCCCCAAAGACTTCCATTACCTTAAATTGTATTCGCCTGTTTGCACTGCATGCTGGGAATTCCCACAGATTGTTGTGTGATGTCTGGTGAGTGATGAAATCAGATAGATTGAGGGTGAGTCACTCACTCGCTCGGGTCGCCATAAAATTAATGAACTACGTCTGAATAACGATCCAGTCTTCCTTAGAGTCCCACCTCTTATAATTGACATCTAAACTGCTGCCACACTGGTGCAATATCTCAGCGCTGCCTCTGAGACTCCAACAGCATTTTGCGTTAGATTATTCTGTCTTCAGCATTTCTGATTAATGTAATAGATAATGCTGTTGATTCTTCCTTCATAGGATAACTTAACTGTAATTGTTCACATCAAATAAATTACACTGTCATTTGCTCTATATATAAATAAAGCAGTTGATTCTATTCCCATCATGACTGAGACACCCCCCCCCCAAAAAAAAAAAATCAAACAAAACAAAACAATTATAAATAAATAAAATAAATAAATAAATAAACAAATAAAACAAATAAATAAATAAATATTCAAGACCTTCAAGATGAAGAGTGACATGACTTACCTTAATGCCCAATCATTGAAAAAAAAAAAGCTTTGGATCACAGCTTTTAACCACTATTCCAATTAAAGATTGTTTTTAAAGCACATATGTGCAGTTTTGTGTATTTTTGCAACTTTGAAGCCCCATACAGTTAAGTGAGTGAATGTCACTGTCATAGCTATATTGGGTAATTGTAAATGTGCAATTGTTTACTCGTTTTCTACAGAGCCCTTAAAGGGGCATGGTAGATTTTTTTTTTTTTTTTTTTTTTTTTATTATTTTTTTTTTTTGAACCCCCAATTGCTCCCTGGGTGTGTGTTCATGGTGTTTGTGTATTCCCTACTCACTGCTGTGTGTGTGCAATTGGATGGGTTAAATGCAGAGCACCAATTCCGACTATGGGTTACCATATTTGACAAATGTCATAACTTAAAAAAAAAAAAAAAAAAAAAAAAAAAAAACTTTAGTGTGGCTTTAATGTGTATTTTAAATAAAATACAAACCTTGGGCTTTTTAGGGCCCGAGCACTGCAGTGCGAGGACCCTATTGGAATTGCTCCGTTTATTATTATTATATCATTGTCTTCTTATATTAAGCCTTATTAAGGGTGGTTTTCTATGGGGTAAAACATTTTCTTTATGGGAGTAAATGCTTAATGTGTAATTTAGCGCTTTCTGTTCATATTCTGGGCTCATCTGCTTTCCTAGTAGAATTCATTAAAAAACTAAATTCAGCCTTTTTATACCACTGTCTTAGTCCATAAATTAAGCACTTTCTTTATATGGGTGATACAATGTTTGAATTGCAATTTAGTGAGAGAGAGAGAAAACAAAACAGAAGCAATTCCCCTTATTACAAGATTATCAGTATGATTTCGCAGCTGTTATTTCAAAGTACATACCTTACATAGTTACTGTAACGTTTTATGTATTTTCTTTTTTATTTTATTATTTCAATTTTTTTATTAGAAATAATTAAAAAAAAATTTATATAAATAAAATATTTTATATAAATAAAATATTTATTTTTTTATTATTTTATTATTTCTTTTTTTCTTTTTTATTATTTTTTATTATTTTTATTATGAAATACTTGGTATGTGGTAGTGAGTGGTAACATAGAGTACTTGCAGGTAGTATTAAATATGTTATTTTATTTCTTTTTCTTTCTTTTTTTTTTTTTTACACTTAAATTTAACATGAACACATATATTTTAAAAAACCACATTTTAAGGTAACACAATGATTGCATTAGCCCTAATCAAGGGTTTTACAAAGAATATGGAAAATGGATGCATGGTTACATGATTGTAAAACCACATTAAATTATACAAGGCACATGACAAAACATGAAGTCACTGGGACACATCAGTAAAACCATCAGTATTCCACCGCATTTACTGTGTTTCATTTTTGTTATATTGGCAGATCAATTATTTAAGAATGAGCCGTTAGATTACCTTTTATCAAAAGTCACCTTATATAATAACACAGGACTTAGCCCAGGAGAACAAAAATATTTGAAAGAAATGGTGATGAATTTTTAATGGAAGAAAAAGATTCTCAATATATGATTGTCTGACTCATCATTTTGTCCACACTTGTCTAAAAAGAATCATAGAAATCAATAACTGTTGTATCCACATACTATCCTTCATCACTATCGTTTTGAAATCACCCCTCCATTAAAACAGTGTTCTTTTTTTTATTTAAAACACATACTGGCGTTAAATTAAATCATATTGCATTTGCATAAATAGATGCATGCAAACAGACAGGTGCTTTTGTAGCACATCAGTGGGAAACATTGTGGAAAGCGGGCCTTAAGGGTCCCCTGCAGTGGAATCATACTGGAGTGGGGTTGATAAATGGGCCGTGGAGAATAGTGCTTCTAAAGAAGTGCACAGGCAATCAGCAAAGTAGCAGAATAAAGAGATTGGCCTGTGGCACACATCAGCCCGCACTATAGAGGAAGAGTGCAAACACAACACAGCAAGCTGAAAAGATTTATTCAATCTTTTTGTGTTAACAGTACTCATCTAGCCGAACGACAGCTGATACATTTGCACTGAGGTGACTTTTCTCCGCTGAAAAGGAAAATGTTTGTTTTTGAGAGAGTGAAGTTATTTTAGCACATAGCCTGTAGGTGAAACTGGAGGTTGTTTTAGAATGTGAACTACAAATGCTGTGTCAGATTACATATTGAAATGTCAAATAGGGTGTCTTGTCATGAGCTAATTGGCTCTTTTTGTAAAAGCTTTTCACACATTCAGACTGCTGCTGCGGTGCAAAATGAGTTACGCTTACTACCATGCACGGATATGCCATCGTAAATCTTTGATATGTCTGTGCTGACACATCACGGCTATTGCAAATATCGGTGATTACTTTGAGGTCACGACAATGAGCTATTCCAAATCCAAGTGAACAGTCTGAGCCCAAAGGCTTTTAAGCTAATTGCTTTCCCTCCCTTCCATCCACTTTTCCCTAAAATTAATGACAGTACCATATGACAGTTCTTAATAGAAAACATGCTTAAAAAGCTAATTATGCATTATGTTTTCAAGTCAAACATGCTAAAGGGAAATGTATTTACTCACAGAAAAGTGCATTAATTTGCAACAACGTGTCATTTTGATGTACAGCTCTTTAGTCATTAAAGATTTTTGTTCTGCAGGTGGTAATTAATATACTCCCACTGAGCCTAAAATGGCAATGCTATGGAAGTCCATTTCCGCCAAAAAATAAAATAAAAAATAAACAAGGTAATTGCAACCTTTTATCTCAAAATTCTGACAAATTTTTCTCAGAGTTGATATAAACTCGAAATTCTGACTTCAATTCAAAAATGTAGTTCAATGAAACTGAGAAAAACGTGCAATTATGAGTTATAAAGTCAGAATCGCAAGATATAAAGTTGCAATCCAGAGTTATTTTTTTAATACTTGCAATTCAAGTATATTTTTCACAAGTCTGAATTGTGAGAAATAATCTCACAATTGCCAGAAAAAACAATGTGACTAACAGCCACTAAATAAAAATAAAACAAGGTAATTGTGACTTTTTATCTGTCAGTTATGACTTTATAACTCACAATTGCGAGTTTTTAATTTCACAATTCAGACTTTATAACACTCAATTTTGACTTTATAACTAATTTCAGCAAATAGTATTTTACTAATTATTTTACTAACATTAAAATTGGTGACTTTATTAAAACTTTTTTAATATAAAAAATCTAAACTGTATTAATACAATATCCGAAATTGTTTAAGTTGGACAAACTAAAATAAATGCCAATAAAATCTAACAGTTAATTTTGAATACGGTAAGCGTTTATTACTAACATGTATTTTATGAAAATAAATTACAATTTGACAAACACAATATTTTTAATGTATACCTTTTTTTTTGTTACATTTCCAATCAAGTGAAATGATCCTGATAAGTTTCAATAACTACAGTTATTATTATTTCAATATTAATATTAGTTTTATTAAATTAGGGTTAGAGTTAGGGTTAGGGTTAAGGACACATTTAACAGTTGTGTGAAATGAAAGGGAAACCCCCTAGCATGATTTGAAATAGTCTGTATAAGGACAGTGTTTTGTTTGTATTTGAACAATAGTGTAATATGGTTAGATATTATGTCTGGATTTTTTTTTTTAAAGAGAATTAGCAATTAAAAAAATACAAAATATCTAAATCAAATCATGTCGAATTTAAAGGCATTCGACATTGTTGTTTCTCGTTTATTATTTTATTTTCAATATTTTATTTATATTACTTCAACTTTTTTTTTAATGAGTTTAATCTCATATTGATGAGATTAAACTCATAAAAAAAAGTTAAAGTAATATAAATAAAATATTGAAAATAAAATAATAAACGAGAAACAACAATGTCGAAATAAAATAACGTGCATAAACACACTCATGTCAGCATCTGCAGTGATATAGGATGAAAAGTAGTGCTTGTGGATGTAGCATGATGCAATCGACTGGAGTTCAAGTCTGCCATTTTCACATTGTAAAAGTGGAAATCAATTTCCTAATGCGTGCTTAATTATAATGTATAAGTTGGGTAGGTTTAGGGGTAGGTAGGCTATAGGGAGGGCTTTGTTGTTCCAATAAGACATAGGGCTCTATTTTAACAATCTAAATGCATGATCTAAATCTACGGAGCAGGTGCACTTATGGCGTGTTTGAATCCACTTTTGCTAGTTTAACAATGGGAAAACATTCGGTGCTCCTGAGCACATGGTCTAAAAGGGTTGTCCCTATTCTCTCAATGCGTAATGGCTGTTTTTTTGGGCGTAACGTGCAGTAAACCAATTTTCTCATCTCCCATGCCCTTTAAAAGCCAGTTACGCTCAGGCCATGGCAGGTTCACTATTTACATGGCAGAATAAAAAAAAAAAAAAATTGTGTGCTGCTCCTGTGTGTGTAGAAAGCAAAGTGTACACATGCACCTGCCTATAGGGAGATAATACTAATGCGCTCTTTAAATAACAAAGAAAAATAATTGCGCCAGACTTTGGACCAGGTTTGTGTTGGTTTACGGTACAGTCTATTTTCAGTTCCTCAAAATATCAACACACCAACAATGCACTGAACACACCTCTTTTTTTTAAACCATGGGTGCACAAATGGGCACAGATGCATTTGCTATTTAAACAACGCAGTGAAGAACGGGAAAATGAGAACTGCGTCAGGCTGAAACTAGCAAAAACACTTGTGCCTCATTGCACCGGGTGTATGATAGAGCCCATTATCTATTTAATAATTGTAATAAATAAAATATTTTACACTGTTCTTGCATCCTGATAATGTACAACAATGAGGTGCAAATAGTATTTGTAACTGTTTATAAGTATCAATAGTATCTAACTACTATTTACACTTTGTAACAAACGTTCATAGTCATGGGAAGAAGAAGGCGGGAACCGTCAAACATTTAAAGACTTTAATAAAAAAAAAAAAAAAACACAAATTTAAGTCCAGGCCTGGTCCTCTCTCATCCAACACTGTCATAATTTCTCATTTTATCCTTCTGGAGCTCCTCCGTGTGACTCTTGACTAGTGAGTGGCGCAGGTGTTGTGTATTATCACCTACTCCTCCGTTCCCTGCTCCTCCCCATCATGGCAGGCTCCAGTCTCAGGAAAACGGCGGGGACACCTCCACTACCTCGCGGATGGCAGCTGTCCCTCCACATCCCAGTCAGCTGACTGCGTCTTTTTCCACTTAGTGTAAATAGCATCTATGGCTATCTGCACTTATAGTGTAAACAGCATCTATTGCTATTCTCACCTAGTTCAAATGGCCGCTGTCCTAAACTAAAACCATAAAGCATTTCTTATTGCATTAATGGCTGTACAGATGGTTACAGATGTTTCATTATATGGATGGTGGTATACACAAACATCAACAAGGCTAAAGTAATAGCCAGTTTCTTCACGAAACACAACAATATATATATTTGTTTCTTATAATTTAATGAGTTTATTATCAAGATTTTATTTTGACACTGAAATGTAAGGTTTTTTTTTTTTGGTAGCACTTTATTTTACAGTCCTGTTCCTCATGTACATACTATGTACTTATTATAGTAATTAAAATAACTATGTATTAACTAGGTACTAACCCTGAACCTACCCCTAAACCTAACCCTACCCCATGAAGTTACCTTGTATTACCAAAACTTTCTTAGATAAATACACTGTAAGTACACTATACGTACATGTAAGTACACATACTGTAAAATAAAGTGCAACTTTTTTTTCTTGAAACACAACTTAAATTTCACAAATTGATCTTTTTTTCTAAACATTTTATTAAAAAATATTATAATGACTATAATGTCAAGATGGTTTTATTTATATATTATTGTTTGGCCCTGATCCTCTTTTAATGGGGTTTCTGTTATGTTGAAGTTTTGCACGGTTGCTGGTGTCCGTGTGTTTTCTCTCATTTTTTATTTTCCCCTTAAATTTTGAGAGATAACACAATGTTAGTTTCTGTATAATGCCTCTTTCAACATTGACAACTTTCATGATGAAACTATGTCATGTACTAAATGACATTGTAAAAAAAGAACCTCTCTTAAACATGTTAAAAGGGGTCATATGATTGTTCCTTTCTCTTTGGAGTGTTACAAGCTCTTGGTGCATAAAGAAGATCTGTAAAGTTGCAAAGACTAAAGTCTCAAATCCAAAGAGATATTCTTTATAAAAGTTAAAAGTCAACCACACCCCCTAAAACGGCTCGTTCTAACACACCCCCACAACTCTACGTCACTATGTGGGAAGATTTGCATAATGGCACACAGATCGGCATCCAGAATACATTAATCCACAAATTATTTAAGTTATTTGGTTTATAAATGTGCCTTACACTCCCTCTGATGCAAAATAAACCAATATAGAGAGTTATTCCGTTACTCCTAACAGTAAATTGACTGAACTCCTAAAAGAGAACCAATGATGTGCACGAGCAGAGCAGCTGGACTGAGTCTCGTGCTGCTGGCCTGGGAGACAACATAGTATGTTTAGGGGCGTAACATTTCCGTCACACGCAGGCATTCGGCCAATCACAACGCACTGGATAGCTGGCTGACACTCGCTCTGAGATAAAAACAAACCAATATCCCGGAGTAAAACATTTACTCAAACAGTACACTGACCAAACTGCTTTGAAGAGTGAACTGAAGATGAACATTGAGCCGAGCCAGATAATGAACGAAACATCGACTCGTTCGCGATTTAAGAACCAGTTGCATCGGTTTTCTGATCACCAGTAGTTCTTTTGGACAGTTCGATTCAATAAACCGGTTGAAGAAAACAGTTCACCGGTTCTTTTGTGCTCGACGTAATGGCGTCATTGGCGATGATTGCCCTCAAGCCTTTGGTTTAACCGTGCTCATAACATTAGCACAGAATCAGTTCAGAATCAATCACCAAAATAATCAGTTTAGTTCAAACACACTGTGTGTCGGTTTGCTTCACGCTGAATCACACATGAGCAGTATCATCAGCTCCTCGGTTCTCGAATCGGACGCGTCTGACAGAAACGGTTCTTGACTCGTGAACGAGTCAGTCTATTGTTCATTATCTGGCTTGGCTCAGTGTTCATCGGTGTTCATCCACTACTTATTCTAAAGTGTGCATCTGATATATACACTGTGCTATCCCATGATGCCAAACAGGCAGTAAATGGCAATGTAGTGAAGTGATGCAACTGATGCGGTAAGTCACATGACAATGACAACAAGGAGGGTGTAGTACATCCAGACTTAATTATTTCCCACACTTTCATACTACGTTACATAAAACATATTTTTATTAGTGGATGCAAAGTTTACTCCTAAACAACTGTTGTATCTAGTAAGTTTGCAATTTTAGACAGACCTTAGACACTTCCAGAAATGTGTTGGAGGAAGTTGGAGCTAAACTCTGCAGGACATTGACTCTTCAGGAGCAGGATTTGACACCCTTACCATTGGGACTCTAGTAATCACCACACTATGCAACAAAGGGCCTGTGGGCCCCTTCAGACTCTTCTGTATGTACTCAAGACCAATCTCAAGCAGCTAGGCATTGGAGGGGCTTGATGGTGTAAAACCCTGGTGAACTGGCCCGATCCATAATTCAGCCAAGGTCAATTTTATCATGAAAATATGTGCTTGATAGGTATGATGGACCAAATCTAGGAAAGACATGGATCACAGAATGCTCTATTCACAGTAACTCCCCTGTGTACCCACATGCCTGGAAAGAATGTGCAAATGGTTGGTGTATCATTGCCCTACTGGATTTTATCAGTTTAATCCCCCTGTTCCACCTCAGCATTAACCCCACCCACCTCACTTGCTCTTGTCACCCTTTGTACAACATGAGGCCAGCCAGTTTTCTACAGTTTTATTGAACATCTGCCAACTGGAGAATGGCAAGTAATTTCTGCTGCCATTTCTGCTGGGTGGGACTGGCCTGAGTCCAAAAGATATGCAAATCATGACTGCAGTAGAAACAACATTGAAATGCCTCTCCAAGCTAGAGAAAAATGCCCCAACTTCATCTGGTACTCTTGCTTACAGGTACAGACTGAGTGGATGAAAATCATTTTCATAATACTCTGAGGTCACCATATAATGTTATCAAGATTTACAATCAAAAACATCATAGTTTAAAAAGTAATAAGCTATATTATGTCCCGGTTTTTACCCCCTCATCAGAATGCTCTGTTTGAATAGCCGTGGCAGATTGTAGACTCAGAAGTAAACGTCCACTGCTGTGATTGGCTAATAGTTGTGAATTTGTGACAGCGGTCAGCCTTAATAGATGGATGCTGCTGTGATTTAGGTCAAAAACTATATAACTCAATACATATAAATTGATCTATAAGAAAAGACAAAACAAAAGTGACCACGTAATGAAAACTGTCTCACTTGTGGTGTGAAATTACTCTCGGATTCAATATAGTCGGCACAGAAGCATCTTTTAGTTTCAATCTTTTTGAAAATCCTGCTTTGAACTGTGCCTTGTTTGTAAACAAATCCACGGTAAAACATCAACAACAAAAAACAACAAAGGACCAAATTCTTACAGATGAGGTCTGCATCTGCATTAAAAATAAAGTTGAGTTTGAGTAGAGAAGGAAGGCAATGCAAACATTGTTTTTCCACAACTACACGGCATCTTGTTGTCTTTCTGCACCATCTATATCGTTTGGTTAACTCTCGTTAAGTATGAATGTGATCTGGACATCATGCGCCATGTTGACGTTATCATGTGACCTATGACTTAAAAAAGACAAGCACTCAATAGAGTTGCACTCAATAGAATTGTGTGTGATTGGTTAAAATTTGCAATACTTGTAAAAACGGCTAAAATGAAATGCATTGCAAATATCTTAATTTAATCCTGCAATCGACACTCTCTATTAATATACACTTTGAATAGACAGATGTAAGCAACAGATGTAATAGATTATATTTGTTTGTGCAGGGGCAGTTTTGTCCAATTAAATCTTTGCCTCAAGTCCCCGTGGCCATACACGCTCCACATATGCTCTTTTGACTGATGTTGTGTGAACAGAAACCAGCAGAACAAACTTGACCAAAAACACATCCTCGATGTCTTTTGGTCTTTCTGTAGATGTTCTCGCTGGCTCTGGACTCACTGAGGATGAAGGGACCAGATCAACAACTGGCACAGATGAGAAAGTTAGGGCAGGTGGAGTGATAGGGTGTCTCATCCATAGCTCCAGACCGTTTCCAGGATGATGCTGTGAACTCTCCATCCTCAGTGCTCACACCAGTCTTTTCAGATGCTGCAAAGATGCACAAACACAATAGAAAAGCAGCCATTTTAAGAGCACAATGCCATTTGATTTCTGTATAAGTAGTAACAAAATTATTTTACTTTATTATTATATATATATATTTTATTTTAATATAGTTTTGCCTTTTTTCCACAAATGCCGCCTTGCTCTTCTGCTCCACCACAAAAAGCTCTGCATTAAATGTACAGCAATCAAGAATCAGTGCTGCAATAGTTCTGTTTGAAATTACAAAAATGAAAATAAACAACTTAAGATCTAAAAGCTGTTTTATTCATTTCTACAGTGAACTCACTCAAAGCCTTTGATGGCAGCATTCCTTCATCAGACACTCTGCACCGGGGTAAACACACGTCTCATCTGTCCCTGCAACATCCAGACAAGATTCAAGTCACCTCTGTGATTTAGCTGCTTAATACTGCATTTACATATTGAGCTGCTGATGTGTTCATTCACATTTATCCAACACAAATGCTTCTCAATTTATTGAAAATGAAACTGATAACTTATGTTTAGTTACTAGATTTGTTTATTGACATTACTTACTAATGCAGTGTTGACAACAGTGAATTCTTCATAATAGTACACATGCATCACTCACTCAGACCTCTGTTTAATGTTGTGATGTACTCATATAACATTTTCCTGTCACATATTGAATATACATTTAGTAATAGTCTTTAGGATGTACTGTACATAGTTTATGTAAATCCACTTTGTTGATGTACGTGGTGCTTAATGGAGCGCCACTGTTAGTCATACATAATAAAAGTTTTTTTTGTTGTTGTTGTTGTTTTAGCAAAATCCCAAATAAACTACCCTCTTTAGTGTCTTTGCACCTTTAGCAATTGAACAGTTTGTACAACTGTTTGCTCTACAGTAGTTGTGATTTTAACTCACATTTGTAAACACCCTCGTCGCTGTTTTTCCGTCACGTTCAATGATGACATATCCTCTTCCGTGTGCTTCTGGCATAGAAATGTGTCCATGGATGAACACTTCAGAATCTGGGCTGATGGAGTAGGACATCCTGGTATTCTTTGCCTATTCTTACATGAATACTGAGATTTTGGACATACTAATCTGTTCACGTTCGGTTTTCTGCTACTATATAGTAGTTAAGTAGACATATTAGAATGCAAATGAAGTATATATATCCAAATCTCGTGAAAATTAGTCCACCATCCAGGTAATTCTTGCATGCTCCTTTATGAATACTGAGGATTCAAACATACTTTTTATAAGTCCCCTAATTAATTATATTTATAATCTATTGTTATGTATATATATATATATATATGGTAGTTAAAAAAATTCTTGCACAAAGGGGCTATGCTATACTTTAAATAAATGGCATCTTTTAAATAAATATTGAAACATAAATGCAAATTATAATTCTTATGACATTTTTTTCATGAATACATTGGAGAGATTAGACTGATATAATTCAATCATGTTTTTATATAGGTTGAAGACTTTTTCGATCACAAATGATGTTAAAGGGACTCACTGCTCCACTGGGATTTTGAATCTACATTCTTCACCTGTTAAAAACCATGATTTCAGACATTCAGAGACTGTGCTCCTAAAGTGTCCCTGGAGACTTTCTGGGGATTTTCTGATAGTTTTACTGCCTCAACCATTTGGGGTGCCGTTTGGTGTCTTTTATACTGACAGCATGCTTTCCTGGCCAAGAAGAAAGCAACTTTGTCAATCCTTATTTGGATGCTGGTATGCTGCCTAGGGAAGAGCCATTATTGCACAATCTAGGCCAGCTGTGAAACTTGGACCCACACAGGTATCCACCAGTCGTATATTTACTTCACTTGCCAGGGAAAGGCCTGATTGGGCCAACATCTCTGATTTAAAGGTGGGAAGGTGGACGCAAATAATAACAGGCTAGCAGCGCCTCCTCCAATATTCCAGCCCTCTATTGCTTTTCCTAACTCTTAGACACAGAGATAACTTGGCAATATGTTTCCACACAGTCCTGATCAGTCAGTTTTATTGATAAGTCGTGGCTAATAAAGAGTGTAGTTTGTGACTCAAGTTTCAAGGCATTTTTGCAGCAGCAAAATAAACATTTATGAACATCAGAATATATTTTATTTAAATCGTGGAAAGACGTCAATACACACAATTTTAAGTTTTAAGTCAATACACAAAAAGCTTAAGTTGAATGGTGAATTATGTCTTCTGAATAGTAGGTGCATCACCCGATTTTTGTAATTGTGCATACTTTGTACACCCAGCTCACACATGTCCTTTGAATTTGTTTTGCACTAATCAGTTGTTCCACAATGTGGCAACACTGGCACAGGACATTGATTCACAGTATAAAACACAACTAAAAAGACAGAAAAACTAAAAATATCGGACACTGCAACAACAACATAGGTATGCCTGCATTGACAAGCACTTGTGTGAGGGGGTTATGAGATGACCACTGCTTTAGTTTAAAAGAGTATTAAGATGTATTATTATTAAAGATTAATTTATTTTATTTATTTATGATGATGATGATGATGATGATGATGATTATTATTATTATTATTATTATTATTATTAGTAGTAGTAGTAGTAGTAGTAGTAGTAGTAGTAGTATTTTAAGGCAAGTGTACAGTCATTCACTGCTTTAATGAAAAAATTGATGTATAATATTATTTGTCTCCTTGACGATCCACATAATATTATAATGTTGTCATCAAATTCTAGGCTTACTGAAGTGTGATATCAGTCCTCTATGAAGAAGTGTTGGTATAACTGTCTTTTGTAATCTGTATTTTTTTTTTTTTTTTTTTTTTTTTTTTACCAGTCATTACAACTGGAGAAAAATAGCAGTGACACTGCCATCAAATGGAGTATACATTAAAAAAACGTGCTTTCAACTTTAGCGGCTGTTTGAACGGTGAAATATTTCAGTGTTGCAAAATAGTTAATTTCTCAAATAAACAGGCAGGAAAGAGTTTTTTCTTGTTCATTAATCTCCCGAATAGAATGTCAGTGTTCCTTTTGTGCTCACCGCTAATGGGCATTCAGTGTCTCGCCCTCCTTGTGACTTTGTCACGCTGCTGTCCATGGTGCTGGAGCATAATTGTCAAGGGACACAAAATAACGCTGACATACACACAGAGGGCTCATTCTCAAGGTCTCAAGGCTCAGCAGCCTGTCCACATCTCATCCCAGTCCTGCTGTCTAGGACAGAAAGGGTGATACGAGATGTTTTCTAATCCAGTCTGGTAAGACACAAGCTTAGGTTAGTCACATAGCAGGAGTGAGTCTGGCTGCTTAGATGACTTTTAATGATAATATACTTTATATTGCTTTTACAGGGAAGAGCTAATGAAATGTTTAATAATGGCTACACATAATCCATTTGCTGTTCTGAAGATATCTTTATATGCTGCTGAGTAATAAAACCTTAATTTTTTTGCTGCTCAATGATTCTGCATCTGAAGACATTATGCTAGATTTCAGTTCTATCTAAATAAGTAAGCAATAAGGTACAAGAGGCCCTGCTGCATGCCTTGTGTACCTTATTGATTTTATAAAATGATTACCACACATTGCAAACAAAAAAGTAAAAAATGTATGTATTAATATATTACTTTTTTATCATTAAATGCCATCTTTCCGCTAGAAAAGTAGTTCCTGAAAGTGACAGTAAATGGCAAGTGAATGTTCCCAACATTTACCATGCCTCATCTGATTGAGCATGGATAAAAATAAAGACAAGGAACTGTTTTTATGCACTGCGGATGCGGCTTTTAACACAATATATGATATTTCCTCAGACAGATTTGCTTATCTCTCAGCATGAAAAATAATCAGTTTTTCTGTCTTTTAGATTAAACCAGACCATTCACTGCACAGCATGAGTTTACCTAAGAAGTGTTGTTAAGGCGAGACATACAGATAAAAACCATGTATTTTGTTCTTGCATGCATCTGCCAAATTTTAGATTTTAGTCTATTTTGCTTTTCTTAAAGTGATGAAAAAAAAAATCATTTTGAGAAAACAGCCTTTAAAGATATTTATTGTTTTTGAAATATACAGATGTAAAGACGTAAAATGCACAAAGATACAACAATACATTTTCTCAAAATGAGTTTTTTCTCCTTCACTCCAGAAATGTACACTTCAGCAGCATATACATAAACCAATCTGCTGAAAAAAAAAGTGTTTGGATATATAAAGCATTCATACACTCACTTTCAGGTATTGACGTCAAAATGACTAAATGTAAATGTATATTTAATTTTGGCAATTCTGTAAAGTTGATCAATGCTTTGATTTGATTTGAGACCACTTAAATTGACCAGTCCATTATACAAAGGGATCATATTGCTTCAGTAAACTTGAATTAAACTTTTGCAGATGAATGAATTACTTTAAAACTACCGTCTGTTTTGAGTGTCTTGATGAAATAGTTTGTTTAAAATCCTGCAATATCTTTAGATAGCAGTCAATCGTCAGCTGTCAGCCGCATGTAACAACAATTTTATGACAGCAGACTGTGAGTAATGCCTCTGGGATTTTATTGGGTCTTTGCCAAGAGATGAGCTTATAAGAAAACTTGATTTGCCTGATTTACACTATATTTCAGAATGATGAAATGCCTTGTCATACTGGCACAGTATGAAGTCAAATAAGACACAATTTATCCAGATCCTGACTGACACACTGCTATTATTTTATTCATGGATGCTTTAATTTGCCCTTTGGCTGCAGCATCTCTTAAACATGTTTTCTTTTGCTTCCTTACAATGTCACACATTACTGTATACTGATGTAGGTCACTGTCACATCTCTTGGACAGATTTTCTACACTGCTATTTATAGTACAGTTGCACAGATAGATGTCAAACTGTGTATTACCCATAATTCTGACACCTGTTTGTCTGATCTGCTATTGTTAGAAAAAAAAAAAAAGCCTTCACTCTACTGGCACACACGTTTGCTGTTCCTTAAAAAATGTTGACGTTTGCCCTACCTCTCCTTGGCGTATTCATGTCAAATGCAATGGCAGATTTGTCAAGAAATTGCTCTCTGAGGTCTTTTCATCTTCTCATCCAGTTCACCTGTTTCAATGATTCATTCACAAATCGGAAATCCCTATCATAATTTCATGTTTTGAGGTAAGTCCTCACACTAAACTACTGTATGACCTTAGAAGAATGTCATGAAGGTGAAACAAGACAGAATTGTCATTAATCTTCAATCCATTCTGAGCAAAGTATGGAATTTGTGTCACTGGTATCACAAAATAAAATTGCAAAAATAATTTATCAAACAGGTTTCCTGAATGTCTTCCCCAATCAGTAATTTCTAATTTCAGCCTAAAAATCATTTAACAGATTTGGATATTAGAAGCATATTAGTATGTTATGTGTAAGCTACTGTAAGTTAAAGAAATGGGTCTTTAATCTAGATTTAAACTGACAGAGTGTGTCTGCCTCCCGAACAATGTTAGGTAGGTTATTCCAGAGTTTAGGCGCCAAATAGGAAAAGGATCTGCCGCTCGCAGATATTCTAGGTATTATCAAATTGCCTGATTGCCAAAATTGAGTTTTGAGAATGCAGCGGACGTGGGGGATTATAAAGTAACAAGAGCTCATTCAAGTACTGAGGTGCTAAACCATTCAGTACTTTATAAGTAATAAGCAGGATTTTAAAATCTATACGATGTTTGATAGGGAGCCAGTGCAGTGTGGACAGAACAGGGCTAATATGGTCATTCTTCCTGGCTCTATTAAGAACTCTTGCTGCTGCATTTTGGACTAGCTGTAGTTTGTTTACCAACCGTGCAGAACAATAAAACATTACAATAATCAATAAATGCATGGATTAACATTTCTGCATTTGACATTGAGAGCATAGGCCATAATTTAGATATAATTTTGACATGGAAAAATGCAGTTTTACAAATGCTAGAAATGTGGCTTTCTAAGGAAAGATTGCTAACAGGTAGCACACCTAGGTTCCCAACTGATGATGAAGAATTGACAGAGCAACCTTCAAGTCTTAGACAGTGGTCTAGGTTATTACAATCGGAGTTTTTAGATCCTATAATTAACACCTCTGTTTTCTTTTTTTTTTTTTTTTGAATTTAGCAGTAAGAAATTACTCGTCATTCAGTTTTTTTTATATCGACTATGCATTCCGTTAGTTTTTCCAATTGGTATGTTTTGCCGAGCCGCATAGAAATATAGAGCTGCGTATCATCAGCATAACAATGAAAGCTAACACAATGTTTCCTGATGATATCTCCCAAGGATAACATATAAAGAGTGAAGCGTAATGGCCCAAGTACTGAGCCTTGAGGTACTCCATACTGCACTTTTGATTGATATGATACCTCTTCATTCAATACTATGAATTGATGGTGGTCATATAAGTATGATTAAAACCATGCTAATGCACTTCCATTAATGCCAACAAAGTGTTCTAGTCTATGCGAAAGAATGTTGTGGTCAATAGTGTCGAACGCAGCACTAAGATCCAACAGCAGAAATTAAGCATCATGCATAATAGTTTGTTTTCCAAAAAAGCTTTGACTCTCTGTAAGGCTAATGTTGCTAAAGCTACCATTGTCTCTGCCTGTTTAAACTAATGCTGCTTTTGTGTGCTACCAGAATGATCGTGAATGGGAATGTGGTGGTTAAAAATTTAGTTTGGAAGCAATGTTTGAGGTCAGTAATACTGTCACCGTAACACTGGTATGCCCACGAGCATGAGCCCTTGAAGCACTTTTCTGAGAAGTCATCAGGGTTGCCAGGTTTTCGCAAACAAAACCCTCCCACAGACATGAAAGCAACCCCTCGGCAACAGTGTTAAAGTAGCCTAATTCTGCGGAAAAACCGCAGACTTGGCAATACTGAAAGAGGGGCAGGAGCACCAGCTCATTCTTATTTAAAGGGGACATACACATGAACAGAGCGTTTTGGCTCAAACCCTAGAAGTAGCAATTTCAACAAGCTATCAAAAAATTATCTGAGGGGTATTTTGAGATAAAACTTTGCATACACACTCTGGGGACAATTTAAAATATTGTATCAATGCATTTTATGGCACCTTTTAAGTTGTCTGGGGATCGAAAAGATGTGTATTTTTAACATAACAAAAAGCCTTTTTAAAGTATCAATTAAAACCTACCTCTTTTCTCAGGGTTATTCTTAATTTGGGTTTATCTTATGTATCTCTTAAATACTATGGGTTGTAGTTTTTTTGTGGATACTGTAGGTTTGATCTTTTCTTTTTAATATATATTACGATTTTGTTAAAATTATCATGTTATGATTGGACTGAATACCTTCCAGCCCTTTTTTGTTTGTGTGTACTTGCTCTGCTTGTGAAGCACTCTGGTCAATATTCTTGATGTTTTAATGTGCTATATAAATAAATTTGACCTTGACCTTGACCTTGATCTCTTCTAATTTATGTGAGGTGTGTTCCTCTCTAATACTTCTATAATGTATGCAATCCAGTGTCTCTTAATGGGCAAGAATATCAAATATATGATTATAATGATAACTATGAATCTTTGGAGCCAGTCATGCTGAAACACAGTTGTTAGATTTTCTGGTACATGTTCCACTTGACTGGTTCTGACATTTAACTCATAACTCATGGACAGATCTCTCCAGGGGATTCAGGACATGATTCTTTCATAACAAGGGAGCTGATACACATTGAGTCTCCCTGCATACATGGGCTGAGAATCTGAGCCTGGAATCATTAGAGCCCTGAGTATTGTTTAAAATCCAGTTACGATTCAGGCAGATTTCAGTGGTTCTTATTACAATTGTGATGACCTTGGGTGTCTCTGGAGAAATCCAAGGGCGGACATAAGCTCAATGTGAACTTTCAAAAAATGTGTAGCTTTTGAATAATTTAAGGGTCAAAGAAATAGTCCATTCAAGAAGTTGTTTATCATTATAGGTGTATGTTGTATATGTGAGCAGAATATTTATTATTATTATTATTATCTTTGAAATCCGTTCATGGAACACATTTAATATCTGTTGATGGTGCTCGACATCTAAAATATTTTTATTGTAATTCATAAGGTGTTTTGAAATAGTACATTCGATTTTTTTCATGAAATAAAATATTATGTTCACCAAGGCTTTATTTGATCAACTATATAATCAAAAATCATATTGTTTTTCGTTACTCCAGTCTTCAGTGTTACATGATCGTCCAGAAATCATTCTAATATGCTGATTTACTGCTCTAGAAACATTTCTTATTATCTAAGTTGAAAATGGTTGTCACTTAATGAACTGTGGACACTGTCACAGTTTGAGAAACAGCATTTATTAGAAATAGAAATCTATACCAAATAAAGAAAGAAAAAAAAAAACGCAGTAAAAAGCTGTTTGAAAAAGAAAATGTATATTTATTATATAACTTTACTTATTACATTAAAACTTATATGCATATCTTAAATATCAAATGGGTAATTTATATCTGAAATCAACAGACATTGCTGAAGGCACATCCTGCTGAAATGATTTACATTTAGATGCCACTAAATGCCAGTAAAGTAATCATCCCACAGATTTTTGCCTGTCTCATAAAATAGAAAACAACTCAAGGAGTTTTCATCACAATTCAGCAGACATTCAGTTTGATATTAATCTTGTTTCAAGGGATCAATATGCTCTAAAAGCAAATTGGCTCATGCCTTTAATCACTCTGAATGCTGCAAGTTGCTTAAAGCCCAATTATGCTGGTGATGCATGTTTGTTTAAAAGCTTCCCTGTTTCTGTCTGAAGATTTAAAGGACAGCTGTGTTGTTCATGTAAAGATGTTTTCTGTTTTTATATTTGCAGTGTTCTAAATGAAAATGAGTTATTTTAATTAAACATATTTAACTATCTGTACTAATACAGTCTAGTTGTATAAGATTGTTTACACTTTTCAAATCTGGAATCTGACATTGACATATATTGACAACTTTATTTTCAACGATGTATTTCTAATAACATACATGTTTCGTGCTTCAGATTTCAAATTCAAACATATATTTTATTCTGCTGCTATTAAAAATGTAAAGGTTTAGAAACTATAACAACTGCAAGTTTTTCACCCCTACACATATTTTTAATTAAATTACAGTGTCATCTCTGCAATGCAGTTCATTGTAAATGATAAAATATTCATCTCACAATCTGCAAAGATGCAAATCAGATTGGTTCATTCATTATAAATAGGTGTCAATCAAGTTATAGTTAATAACTAATACAAGTGCCCAAGTTTATTGACGTCATGTTTGAATGTCTTTTATACCCCTTTATAGAAATACTACATTACTATTAAAGTGTTAGAGCATTCAGAAAGGACTGTATAGTGACCTGCATTTAAACCTCTTCTCTGAGAGCTTCTAAATGAAACATTAAATACAAAGTGGCCAATAGTTATTCAGAAGAATGTATGAAAACCAATAGATTACAGTCACTGCAAACCAAGCCAGACAAATATCTTATTATAATAATACTAATCTATATGTTCTGTTTTGAATAATAGCCATGAGTGCACTCACCATCTTTGATGCAGCATCCCTGACACAAAGAAACATTTAGTCAGTGCTTCATGAACAGAATGCCAAATGAAGGAAACGTATGGCAAGACAAGCAAACGAATGGATATTCAGAGCTCTGTAATTGTAATTCTAAGGAAATAATTCACGTTCCATTCTGCCTTAGAGCCAAAGATGAGATATGCTTGAATTTTCTCATTTCAAAAATACTGTATTCAGTTTAGAGGCTATAGGATTTGACAGTTGCAATAATGATTTTTCATCCGCTCTTACATTGATTGTCTACTACGGTATATATATAAAAAAAGCTAAATAAAGATATAATATGATTTATTTATAAGATTAATATACAGTATATATAATAAAACATTTTACTCTCATCAAGGTTGCACTTATTTGATAAAAACATACAGAAAAAAACAATAATATTGTGAAACATTATAAAATGTAATTGATTCTATTGTTATTAGCATTAAAACTAGTTATTGCTGCTTCATATTTTTAATGCTTAATACATGTTTGGGGGCTCGGGAGTAAAACGATAGGCTGAAACAGAGCTGATGGAGGTGGAGACCCAGGCGGGAGCCAAAGAGCCGATGAGCCAGGGTGACACCGCTGGTCTGGAGGGCAAAGGCAGAGTTGACGGTTTGAGGGATTTAGGAGGAGACGGGGGACTTGAACAGAAACTTGGTGGTGCAGGAGGAACTGAGGAAAAAGGTGGACCTGGAGGGAGTGTGGAACCTGGTGGAGTTGAAGGGATTGAGGGTTGGGAATCCAATTGTGGAACCAGTTTGACGCCTGACCAAAACATAGTTTGGGGAAGCCAGTAGACTGATGGTGGACAAAGGAGCCAAGGTGTCTGAGTCTTGCCTTGAAGGCTAGAGGTGCAGACAGAGGATCATGCCACAAAGGTGGAGCTGGGGACCCATGGCATCAGGAGGCACCAGAGAAGAGGAGCAGAGGGACTGACAGGAGCCAGTGGGGGCAGGGGCCGTAAGAATGACTGTTTTTAGAAGAGGCAGTGAAGATGGGTGGGTTCATTGGAGACACAGGAGACTTGGAGTTGGGCAGGACCAGTGGAGACAGGAGATTACGAGAGTTGTCCTATTCCAAATTCTCACAGTATCCTACAGAAGCCAGGATGAGGCTCCATTCCATTCCCTTAAACTCCACTAACCCACCCACTGGAACAGATATTGTAACCAGCTCACACTGTTGTCTCCAGGCCGACGACTGTCTTAGCATCGCGGCAGACTCAAGCTCCTTATATGTGGTGGGCTCTGGCAAAGGCTCAAGGGTCCAGAGTGGGCCTGGTGATGTCCTCCTCAGCGAGACAGATGGTGAACCCATTGTTCACCAGCACCCACTCCACAAACACTGAACTTAATAAGAAAAAAAAGAGACTGCATGAAACTAAATTGCTAAATAGAAATGTCCATTTTAAATAATGAACTGTGTCCAACTTTATATGCGTCACTGCTTACTATTGTAAGCACACTTCCAAAATGTCCTTATTGTCACTTACAGCTTTAACTTTGAGTTCATTTGAGTGCTGTTAATCCTAAAATCTCTTCGCAAAATAGACCTGTGCTTCCCAGATTTCGAATATTAGGCTTTTCTTTGACTAGTTTTAGGATCAATAGGAGCTGAATGGGACACAATGCAATAAAAACTGTGCTTAGGGTCACCAGCACTGCCACACTCTCAAAGTCAGCACTTTTTTATGGGATTTTCCAGCCAGCTAAAAGAAGGGGATTGCCTTTTGTGCCTATTGAGTATTCTTACACCGCAGTGTTGATCCTGGCGAATCATTCTTGCTGTGGGGAAGATTGTGACTGGCACTGCAGATATACAGACTCTTTCTGCAGGCAACAGCAGGTTTTTGCAAAGGAGGACGTAAACCGCAGCATTCATCACTCTATGAAGCAGTTTGATTAAAATGGTGTGACAAGTTTTCTTTCTCTCTCCCCCCACACACACTAAACTTATCAATCTCAACATTACTCTTTGAGTTTAGACAGAATTACAAGAGGGAAAAATGAAGAAGAAGAAGAAAAAAAGAATCAATATGAAATTATGGTTCTCTTTTAAACCAATCAGTGAATAAATACATATATTAAAAGTAAATAAATACATACATTACCTACAAAAATGAGAAATGTGATTTTGATTAAAAATTTAATTACCTCCACACATCCCATTATGTATCTCAATATTCATTAGCTTGATTTGAATTGAGTGTATATGTACATCTCATGGGTTATTTTCCGTTCCTGAGAAACATGTATTTTGCTCTTTGCTGTCGCAATTATGGTTTACATATATATGTACATTTGGAAACCTGAAACTGGAAATTCTTGAATATTTTTGTCTACCAAAACCAATTGTAGGTCAAGATGAAATCAGTATTTCACACTCGACTGTCCTTGTTTTCTTGCTGTATAATGAAATTTACACAAACATAATTACATCTATAATTACACTACAATCAATCACTCAATCAAATGAAAAGCAATATACTAAAACATCAGCTATTATATCATAAAACATTCTTTTATAAAAGCTAATAACAAGTCAGAACAAAGTCTGTTAAGAACATCATTGGCCATCGATGAAGAACTAAGATTTACTTTCACACATCACCTTCCTCTTCCTTTTTCTACTATTTGGCACATTTAGTGTTATCTGTGACACTAATATGCCTTAATCCATCAGAGCTGGACACAGTTCATAATTGTAGAATTGGCTTCCTTTCGATTTGAATTGAAATGGAATGACAGGAAGAGGAATTTTAATAAATTATTCCATCATTAATTTTCTCTCCGGCTGAATTAGACCAGCCTAACATCCCATCCCACATCCCACTACCATTAACTGTGAACAGCATCATTTTGAGTCAAATTATACAGATTGTTTCAATATTTTTCTTCAGTATGCTGGAATAAAATGTGATTTGTATCTCATAAGAGAAAAAACTGTATTCAAAATCATTTTAAACTGATAAGTTTATTTATATATTTAAAGGGGGGGTGAAATGCTCGTTTTCACTCAATATCCTGTTAATCTTGAGTACCTATAGAGTAGTACTGCATCCTTCATAAATCCAAAAAGTCTTTAGTTTTATTATATTCATAAGAGAAAGATAGTCTGTACCGATTTTTCCGGGAAAAACACGACCGGCTGGAGGCGTGACGAGTGGGCGGAGCTAAAGAATCACGAGCGCGAATAGGCTTTTGCGTTGAGAGCGTTTGGAAACTGTGACATTACCCTGAGGAAAAAAACATCATCCCAAACAAACCATGGCTTACAGTCAGATTCAGCCGTTTATTTATGATCCAGAATCAGATCCAGAGGCTGAAACTGAACGAGAGCAGCAGCAGCAACGACTCGCTCCGAGCGGGGCTCGAACCCGGGTCTCTGGCATGGGAGGCGGACACACTAACAAGGAGGCAGAGATATTTGAAGCAGTTTTACTCACCGCCTGCGGTTCCAACACACGATCGTGACTCTTTTTCGTTGGGATTGCATCATCCTTAAGAAATAAATGATACGCAAATCCGTTTGTAAAACAAGCATCTTCGAAATGCAGGGAACAAACAAAAACACTTGCACAGCTCCACTGATGCTCTGTAAAAATAAACTCCATCCACTGGTCCCTTAATGCTGTTTTTTTTTTTTTCTTTGGTAATCTGTGCAGGGTTGTCTTGCCCTGGCAACCAAAAACACACTTCTTTTGTGACATTTCACGACGCTCTCGCTCTGATCAGTGAACGTCTGTTGTGCTCTCAGTGCTCTGCTATACGGGAGCGCGCGCTCTTCCGGCAGAAGTGCCTCAGGACCCATATAAGGAAATTCAGCTCCATCTAACGTCACACAGAGCCATACTGGAAAAAAACTTTCCGAAACTTGTGACAAACCGGAAGGAGTATTTTTGGAACAGAAATACTCCTTCAAACTTAATTTTTGAAACTTTGTCCATGTTTAGCATGGGAATCCAACTCTTTAACAGTGTAAAAAACTCAGTATGCATGAAATAGCATTTCACCCCCCCTTTAAAGTTTTGGAAAAACACTTTCACTTTCCCCCCACCTCCCTGGGTTCCTTGTGTTTTTATTATAAGGGACCCTGCAAAGTTTTACCCTGTTTTTGAACAATTTCTGCACAATTGCATTTCAATCTATCCAAACACACATATTCTCCACAGACTTACGTTAGAAAAGAGCAAACGCACATGACATAGAAAGAAAATTACATTTGGGAACACGATTGTTTAGTAATGATTTAAGGCTATGGTCTTTCATTGTGCACTGAATAGAATAAAAGTTAATATATTAAATATTCATAAACAGTAAACATTAAGCTAAATAAAATTTGGTATATATGACATTTAAGGTCAAATCTTATATAAACTATAATTAATTCCCACTAAAATATGTACAGCATCATTGAAAACAACACCAGCAACAGACTTTATATAATCTTATTGGATTTTCTCTTATTTTCAGCAGCTGGATTGTAATTGAAAGATAGTTTTAAGTAGCACACAATCTGCTGTGTGCAGTACTGATCTTTAAGATCATGTATAAAGATTGCTTTGTACTTTGGAGGTCATTTAAGGTTAGACGATAGTGTTTAATGGAATCTGAATAAAATTATATGTGTCAAAGGAAAGCTTCAATTACTTTTGCTATCAGTTTGCAGTTTCATTTGAAAGCCACACATGATTGATTATAAGAGCAAGATTAAAACTTGATCTCAAAATCATCTCATCACTTTAAGATGGCATAATAGATTTACACCATCCTTTTACTGTTGTATTAATGAGAATAAGCGCTCTTTGTGGGACCCAGGGCCATGTGTGACCTCTAGGAGTTCCCCTCCTATGGCTCCCAGAATGCAACAGCAATTTTTAAAAATCACACTACATGGGGTAAGCTGGAAAACTGTTTTTGCTGCGAGACAATACTATTTGTAGAATTTGACTTTTCATTTGAAATTTGTAATTAATTTTTACATAATGACAGAGATATTACCATAGACTAGCCTTATACCTCCCTATATCATAAATATATTACTGCTCCTTCAAATATATTTCACATAATAATACTGCAATTTTTTTGATGTGCATATTTAACAACATTATATTTTTGAGTGTGTGCTCATGAAATTCATTAAGACTGAATGTATTTATTTATGTGTTTGTTTGTTTTAATAATAATAATAATAATAATAATAATAATAATAATAATAATAATAATAATAATAATAATGTAAAAGTACTCCAATAATGTTTACAGTTTATCAGCATAACCTGAAAAAAAAAAGAAAACTAGTTTGTACTTTTATTTATTTATATTTTCCCCAAATAATCAGCATATAATTATGTTATCCAATGGCCAAACACTAACAGTGAGTTATTATTATTATTATTAACTATATTCATGTTTGCATTTGTGTTTGCATTAGTAATAGTGCATTACATTTTGCACATTTAACTTAAAGTTTGTTACATAATTTAATAATCTGGATGATGCAGGGCTCAATTTGAATTTTGATGAATTAATCGATTTTAATTCAATATTTTTGGATGAATTAAGAAAGAAAATGATAATTGGGGAAAATGTACCATATTGCCATCTTGTGGTAAAAGTGTCTGTTAGCAAAACGGTATGTTCCTTAGATATGTGTTTAATAATACACTGTTTTCCCAACCCAGTCTTGTGTGCCTGACATTTGGATCGAATCCCGGGCCGACCCGTTTAATCACACTGTTATTGAAGTCAAAACATGCTTCACTACGAGACATTGTTGAAGAAACATATGCAAATAAGGCTGTTTTGTTTTGGCTGATACAAAAGAAAAAGGTCGTTCTCCAAACAGAAGCGCCACTGAGACTCATTATACTGTACAGTCATTAAATCCACATTAAATCACAGGAAAGAAAAGCAGAATTTAACCAACCGTTCATCTGTCACATATACTTTGTGTAATAATCACTGTAGCATTACAAGCCCGTCCTTTAAGAACCAAATAATCCCTGGGAAAATCATGGTGAGATATTAAATGAAATTACTTTTTGTAAATTACAAGTTAAAAGTCATTTTTTATTTATTTATTTAGTATTATTTGTTTTTTTTTTTTATTATTATTATTATTAAAAGATGTTAAGCTTTTAGCTTATGGTATTTTGTCATCTTGAGCTCCCTTGAAAGTGTGCTGAGTTAAAGTCCCCTGTTGAGAACCTTGAGAATGTTCAAAGATGTGGGAATTTTTTTTTTTTTTTTTTTTTTTTGACACCACCAGTTTATCTTGATTTGCTCATAACTCTCTATTGGGCATTTCTATTATTGTGAGCTCAGTCAAGGAAGTCTAATATACATGAGGGAAGCTATCAATCTTAATGAAAGTTGCTCAGCTGGCCCTACTTTTCGAGCCATCAATAGAAAAGATACTTTTTGCCCTCAGGATGGTGTAGTTGCAGCATGTAGCAGCAGGGGCAAACTGCCCAAACCAAATAGATTAATAACCAAAAATGTGTGATGCTTTCAAAACCTACAGGTGCTCAAATTGTGAAACTTGTATATTAAATAAATGCAATGCACACAAACTGAAGTAGTTTAAGTCTTTGGTTCTTTTAATTGTTTTCTTTCTTAATTTGTTTTTATTATTTAATTATTTTTTATGACAAAAATCTCAACAAATTAGAATACTACATAAAACCAAAAAAAAAAAAAAAAATTGTTGGCTTTCTGGAGAGTGTGTACATTTACTGCTTCAATTCAGCGTGGCATGGAGGTGACCATGACGTGACGACATCCTGATTTATTGAGAAGCACCATATTGTCCAGTGAGTGGTGCTAAGCTTAATGCTATATCAAGATTAAAAGTAAAATACCATCTTCAGATAATTTGCCCCCATAATCGCAATTATGAAAACAAAAATAAACAAAGGTTTGTGTAGCTTTAATGCGGTGAATTGTTTGTTAACTGTAGATGCGTTCTAGGAGTTGTACAAATGTGAGTAGAGGGATGTACTTCCCTAAACTGATTTAAGTAATATAAAAAGGAATGAGTGTGTTTTATCCAATCTTTATAATTGTCGATAGAAAGAGTGGTGATAACTGACAACTTAAAATTACTATCACAGCAGTCGTTCCTCATCCCAGCTGCAGCAGGACATGCAGTCACCAGCAGATGGCGTGCAACTTCAAACTTATTCTTATACCTGTAAATATATATTATGTGTCCTACTATAATTTGAAAAAAATAAAAACAAAATCCCCTGAAATGCCACTGGTACTCTACAATAAATAAAAAAAGACCACATGGCATGACCATTGCTATAGTGGACCCACAATTCATCTGGAATATTTTTAACAGTAGCCTAATATTTAACAGTATTGGGTAAATATCAGTTCAAATATCATAAATATCATCTACACATTTCTTTTTCATAGAATTACATTTTCTGAGTCACCTTACTCAAATATATGCTTGAGTTTTAACTTTGTTAGGTGATAAAATATTGATAAAAAAAAATATAGCCCTTAATTGGAATACCAGTGCACCATCACACTCTACTGTAAATGGCCAGAATTACAACGTTCCTTTACAACCCAAAAAAAAAAAAAAAAAAAGTTAAAATACCTATATGTGGAGAAATTTGCTTTGCATCGTGTGGAGGTGAGAGTAACTTCTCTGAACATGTGGCTGAACAGAGAAGGCCCCTGAAGACATGTGGCCCCTTAGGGCCCCTGGACACGCTCCTAGGACAACATGGGACAAAAATATATTACACACAGAAAGACAAAAGTTGATCTCCGAAAACAACAACAACAACACGAGAACAATTTGCACCTGCTGGTTTCCACTGAGTGGCGTCAGAAGCCAGTTATCATTAAAAATAAAAACAAATAAAAAAACACAGTATATGTTTGTATATATACATACACAAACATCTAAATCTATTAAATGTGAAATGGATAAATAATGCAATGCAAAATCTATAATGAAATATTTGACGAGACCACCACAAAATGCATGGTGGCATGACATTCAATCAACTCTTATGATGAAATGAGTTCAACAGATTCTCAAAAGAAATGAACAGTATGATATACAAATAAATGTAGTTGTAATAAATCTACCAATGGTGTAACAACAAGAAAAATACAATCTGACACTCCACAAATATTATTTAAAATAATTTATATATATGAGATTCAGTTAACATAATGAAAACAATTTATTTATTTAAAGAAGTTGTAATACAAGGACAATTTTGAGGGCAAATAGTATGAATTATTATAAAATTGTGAGGGCCATTGTCACATTATAACCACAAGGTGGAGATAGAGCCATATAAGTGCATCATTTCCCCACAAGGACATACTCATTTTTGTGCATCTCCAGAACAGTGTGTTGACATGTTCAGTTGCACAACTCAAGTCAATCTCAAATCTTATTTTACTGTAAAACTCGTAATTAAAAGACCGTTACATTTCACGGAGTCACATAAAGCCTGATATTCTGGCTCTGTGTGGGTACGGTGTGTACAGTTTTGGGGGTGGACGGGGGTCTAGATCACTCTCCACCTGTGGTGACAGCTGGATGAGGAAGGGCTAAATTTAGCCGGATCTGTAGCCCGGGGTCTGGAAGTCCTGCAGTTCCCCTCGTCTGTCAAACTGTCTCTCTTTATTAGACAGAGGGGAGCTCGGGGACCATGGGAAAGTCAAATAATCATTTAAACAAGAACGTGGCTCTGTTTCAGCGCAGACCCACATTTTTTTGGCCTCTGAAGGGATCTTGTTCACAATGGCAGAACCCCGTCTCCATTCACTGCCTGACAAGCCCTGATTCGTCAATTCTTTTCATGTCACTCAGCCAATAATGTCACAAATTCACTCTTTTCGGGGGACGAGACGGATCCCCCTCTGCGACACATTCTGGACGCGCTGACAACACTGACACGTCTCCTCTAGCCTCAAATATTTGGAGTTTTATATTCATTGTTCCGTTTCTGGTAAACTTGAAAAGCTTTGTTTTGCATATTTGCACAGCTTTGGGGCGCAAAGTGCAATACCGCGTCTACGCACGAGCGTCTCATTTGCATCAAATCTGTGACTAAGTGAAGGAGAGGGCCACATAAACATCTTTGGGCGACAGCCTGACAGAAGTGTTTAGCTCAGCAGGCTTTGTACAGACGTCTGCTGAATGAAACGTCTGGTGACAGGATTCTTGAGAGGACACTGGAGCAGAATGGGAAAGTGTTTGTTCTGGACGGTTTACTGTGGGTGTGTGAAAAGTTCTTTATTAGTGAGAAATTTGGATTGATTGCATCAATCAAGGTTGTAATTTGCAATGCAATAAAATGAATATCATTTCATCAAAAATGTACACAATTCCTGCTCCCTGAAAAAAAAAAAAACGCCATGCACCCACACAGTTATCTAGGATTTCATCTGCTGATGGTCATATATTAGAAAAGCGCCAGGATTGGCAGTTAAACTTTAATAAGAGAGGAATAGTCCACCGGAGACGTTCACAATTGAGTGAGTGAAAATCCTCAAGGACAGACTTAATTAATGCAAGCAATTAAGTGCCTTTTATCTTAAAGAAGAACAAAGAATGTTTCCTCAGCCGACAACGGAAATGGTCCACTCAAATAATGGAGGGAGGTCTTCAGGGGAATTTAAAGTGATAATATATCCTAATTTGGCAAACAAGTCAGTGGCACTGAATGACTCTATTGTCTGGCCGCTGTTCTATCCCAGCATGCCCTGCTCTTCATGCAAACCCGGTTCTGCAGACAACCTTTCTATCACCCAAGGCATGCCAAACCGCGCCGTTTAAATGACTTGTCAAAGTCATTGTTCATTGTCAGATTCTTTGTTCACTCTGCTTTACGAACTCCCAGTAAACTGATTTTGTTATTTTGTCTTTCGGATTTATTTGAATGTCTCCAGACAGTTCAGTACGTAAACAACTGGAATAAATGGCATGTATGCTCGTTTGCATTGAAGTTACTGTGAAACAGCCTGAAACAAGACAATGCAAGTGTATCTAGTATGATGAGCACACAGTTGCATTGGGTGCTTGAATGTTGTTCAGCAGTCTGCTTTATTACCATATGACAGAACGAACTGACGGTTATAGCATTGTAAAGATGATAGATGCAGAACTTTTGCTCCGTGCACCATGCAGAGCAATCAGCCATGTGGAAAATCGGGCGAGAGTTTATGTTTTATTGGCATTCCGTTTAAGGGCGGATGTATCAGGAAATGTGATGCTTTCTATCTAGATTTTGTCAATTAATTATGGCCTGGTTTAGAGTCATTCTGGAGAAATGGCAAAGGAAACGTGTGATCAGTAGGAGGATTTGAAAAGATGGTTTTGAAAGCGTCTTACTTTTGCAGCCATTAACGACATCAACACTGGCACCGAGTCTTTGACACATGCCAGAATGAAAGCTGGTAAACTCAATGAAGGCCATTCAACCTGAAACCCAAGTCACTAAAGCGTGTTATGGTGGCATTTTATCCAGTGAAACAAAGCTTTTCTTTTCATAGAGCAATATGCATGCAATATGCTTCCTAAATGAATCATTCCGTCGCAAATTAAAATGATGTCTAATTAAAAATCGTGCTTCATGATGTTCAAAAATGCAACATGGTATTTTACATCCCATCGTTGGCGCGACTGGATCTTTGAGTTAGTGAGCTCAATCCAATAACTGGATCCATGAACCAGTTCTTAGGTGCAGGTTGTTTTCGATTAAGCAGATGATGAAATTCACAAATCAAACTGAAAAGGGTCACTTACTGACTCAGTGATCCTTTGTAGTCATTTGAAGGTTAACAGTTCAGTGGAGAGAAAGATTTCAGTGATAATTGATATAATAAATTGATGCATTAAATTGGCCTAAAGTGACAGTGAAAATATGTACAATGTTAAAACTATTTCTATTTTAAATAAATTATGTTTTCAAACCTTCTGTTCATTAAAGATTTCTGAAAACAAAAATATGTATATATATATATATATATATATATATATATATATATATATATATATATATATATATATATATATATATATATATTGACTTTGTAGTGCACGATCCAAACTTTTTTTTTATAATTCATGAATGAAAATATTTTGTACCATTTACATGGTAATGCAATGTCTGATTTTAAAATGGGTTTTAAAGGATGCATTTTGAGATTTTAAGTTTTCAGTTGATAAATAATTTATGATGATTTCTCAAATGTGATAGAGAAAAAGGCAAAAAACTCCTTGCTTTGCTTTGCTTTGCTTTGCAAGGACTTTTAGTGCATTCAAATTCATTCCTATCTATTTATTGTCCCTGTCTCTGATTTAAATCTAGAATAAACCCCTAATCAGCAGCTGTAATAGCAATGCTTGCCCATATGTACTTCTCAAACAAAATGCCGTTATTTGTCTTATACCTCAATCCAGAATTGGTGCATTATGTCATTGTATTGGTTACTTCAGATAACCTTAACCACTATACAGTAGTTTAAAAGCAAAGCATACTCTGTGATGGTGGAAGCAATGGTGTCAGGTGACACTTAAAAGGGAAAGCCATCTGCAGCAAAAGATATATGACCCAGTGTCTAAGTAATGGACTTCTGCGTGAACAGTCCCTATAGACCCCTAATGCCTTGTTAAGAATCTGTTGAGCCTATTTCGTCTCACTTCATTGCCACTAACATGGAGATATTGTATTACTGACAGGAACAAATAAGCACATGGAGACAGAATAATACAGCCTCGAATGTTAGTAAGAGGTTTGTGTTCCTCTCAGAAGGGAGCTTTCCTGTCCGTGTGTGACGTTTGCGGCTCCTGAGACAGAAAATGGGGGAGAAATAGGATTTTAAGTAAATGAAAAAAAAAAAACTGTTTGCGTTAAATAGTTTTGCTGTATCTATTTACGGCACGCTGGCTGCTGTTTTGTGTTTGAGGGACCGACTGCAATTGTGTGTGAAATTGAATTGGTGAAATGACAGATCTCTAAGGACCACGAATCAGTATTATTATTTGCCGTTTAGTGTAGGACGCATGCTTGTTATTCTGGTAATATTTCAACAAATCATTACATTTATTCCCGCTAATCTTAAATTTAAACCGTGAGAGATATCGTGTACGCTTTATTTATTATGTGACTGTAGGAACGGCATCACAATGGAGGTTATTTGGTCTTTATTAGAGAAAGAATAAAAGTGATTTTCTGAGCTGTTGTCGCACCAAAGACAAACGCATATAAAACTAAAGCTGATTTCAAAGTCACAATCCATTTTATTAATAATAGCAAAGCAGAAAAATGTATTTCCTTTTAAAGAATAGTAAGTAGCCTATTTCTTGTGCAATCATTTGCAATCATTGCTATGTAGTTGCTACAAGTCAAGTCAAGTCACCTTTATTTATATAGTGCTTTTAATAATACAAAGTGTGTCAAAGCACTTTACATTATTAAATAGGAAAATAGTGTGTCAATAATGCAAAATGACAATGGTAAACACTCAATTTTCAGTTAAAGGCAGTTCATCATTGAATTCAGTGATGTCATCTCTGTTCAGTTTAAATAGTGTCTGTGCATTCATTTGCAATCAAGTCAATGATATCGCTGTAGATGAAGTGACCCCAACTAAGCAAGCCAGAGGCGACAGCGGCAAGGAACCGAAACTCCATCGGTGACAGAATGGAGAAAAAAACCTTGGGAGAAACCAGGCTCAGTTGGGGGCCAGTTCTCCTCTGACCAGACGAAATCAGTAGTTCAATTCCAGACTGCAGCAAAGTCAGATTGTGCAGAAGAATCATCTGTTTCCTGTGGTCTTGTCCTGGTGCTCCTCTGAGACAAGGTCTTAACTAAGGGGAGCTACAGTGTTCTGGTTTGTTTGTGAGGTGGCTACTCATTTGATCAACTAAAAAGGTGGTCTAAAAATGTAAAGTCTTATGATTAATTGCAAGCCTCTTGTTAACAGGATTGTTTCTTCTTGCGCTGATGACTAATTGTTTTACATGACTGTAAACTGGAGGCGACAAGCTGTCGGTGGCTCAAGGAAACAGAAAGTGGCACTTGACTGATATGAAGAAGAGCCCATCATCTTCCTCTGTCCTACAGTGTGTCCTGCTCAAGGACAAGCATCAGTCTGCCCCATGGAGGCACACAAAGAATGATCACAGATTCACTTACAGGATTTAAGGAAGGTAAATATGAGTCTGGAATAGTATGTTTTTTTTTTTTTTATTAATTTTGTTTAGTTATATTGCTTTAACTCAAAGCACTTCCTCTTTCAAAAATAATAAAACATCACAGAGAAAGCACAATTTACAATGTGCCTTTATCTAGTTTATAATTAATAATTATAATTATAATAATTATTATTATAATTACCCTCTCAAGGCAACAGTTACAAACTAACTACCTTATTACTCCAGAAACATATTTTATGTATCTGGAGTACTAAAAACTTGTTACTAAAACTTAATTTGAGCCTGAGAGGGTTATATAGTTTATGATTAATTTTTATTGCTTCATGATTTTTTTTTTCAAGTATGTTCGAAGAATGTTTTGCTAATGTTTCAATTCATGACTTTAATTCTTCAATTCAAAACTAGACACGAGTCTTGAGGAAGTACAGTACATAATTATAAAGAAAAAAAATGTAATCATAAACACAACATAATCCAAGTTTAACTGGAGAATCAAACATATAACTTGACAACACACACATTTAAAACCGACACATAAATCTACAGTAAACACCAAAACCTAAGATATGTGTTTTATATGAAGACGACTCGAAGACTCTCTATTCCCTTTACTCTTTGGGATGTTTCAGGCTGATGGGAAAAAGAGATCAAAATAAAGGTGAACAAATGTAAATGATTCCATTTCTAACTATAACATCCTTAAATATCAATAATAAGACCAAAATCTAGCCCACGCTGCCACACCATTGATCTACAGCATTCAGTTCTCAATCACAAAGTAACACTTTCAATAACTCCGTGTATTAAGAGATCACAGTGTGTTGGGCTCGGCCTCAGCATCTCAGGCGTTAAGTGCTGTAATTGCTGGCACAGCAGTGAGGCGAGGCAAATCTGTGTTAATGATGTGTGGGGCTGCTAGATATCCCCTCATTTACACATCCAGCCAGGACTCACTCAGCTGAAGTATTAGTGGATCTCGGCCATCCTTCTTTACCGACCACCGGAAGCTGGAATTATGGGCTTTTTCCAATTTCAAATGATCTTGTCTATTAATGAGATGCACATAATTGTGTGTGGGGCCACCACCGCGGTACGAGGTTTCGGACAGCAGTCATCATTAACCCCAGCGGTCCGACCTCGTCACATCTGGCTGTCGTGAGGAATGGCCTCTCTGGAGCTCAAGATGGATTGGCTCATCCATTCAGACGGCTGGACAGTAGGACGATCTGTCAACGGCCTCATTCATAGTCCGCTGCAGTCAATTAAAAAACATGCTTTAGACACACATGATTCAGACTGAGCCCAAACTGAACAATGAATTAAAAAGCTCATTACGTTTGACGCGTTTAAATCTGCTGCTGGCTATAGCTGGTGGTTTACATTTTGAGCAATTAATAAGACACAGATCTTACAAATATCCGGATGATGTTCTTGTATATGTAACACAAAACATAGGTTTATGATTTATTATGATTGAGAAACATATCTATTAAGTTTAGTATCACTCAAGTAAATCCTTAAAAACCACTGAGAATTGAATGCAGCCCATAAAGACAGATTGATCAGCAGTAGAATGTGTGTATCTGTAAAGATCTGACCTTTGAGGGCATCTCTTCAGCTGCTCCGAGTTTCATTAGCATAGCTGATCGTTCCCACACCAGCAGACTGGCCAATATCTTTCCTCTTCTCTTGTTCCAAAGTCAAGGATCAAAGTTACTTAGCCGCTTGTCGGTATACGCTCGGAATACCAATCGTTACTAGCAGTGCCTTTGTATGTGTGTGTGTTTTTCTTGCTTACTACTGCAGGGTTGAAGGAGGATTCACGGTGGTTCAATGAAACGCACAAGAGGAGGGGAGAGCAAGAGAAAATGGGGGGAAGAAAGAAAAAAAAGGACAATCCCAGATGGCACAACAGACGGTTTTGTGTGTTTCAGACAAAAACAGGAGCACTGATGTGTCTTGGAGAAATATGAATTGAAAACCACAGTTTTTGAGCCAAGCTCAAAAAAAAAAAGAAAAAAAAAAGAAAAAGAGATGCAGCTCATGGGATTACAGGATTGAAATATACACACAGAGTAAAGTCAGGAATATGTGGTTCCCTTCATTAAACACGAGCTAAAATGATTGTAAATAAGCAAGGCTGACAGAATAACTCTTTTGTGCTCAAAAATGTACATTTTAAATTAAACATTAAAATTAACAAATTTAAAAACATGTCAATATATCGGATATCTTTGATCCTGGATCTTTGCTAGCTATTCAAAGTCATTGATTTGTGTGTTGCATTTCTGCATTAATGCAGCTTGTTTGGGGTCAGTGCCCAGTTCAAAGGTCTATCCAGGGGCATCGCAAGCTCTTGGCAAAGCCAAATAGGTTTTAGGTAAAAATATCCTTGTGCTTATTGGAATTTGTTATACGATCGATCTGACCAGAAGCCCCTGGATCATGAGCAGCCAACTAGCTCCAAATCATCGAATGCCTTGGTTCACCCATAGTAATGAATGTCAGGTGGATTTTGGATGCATATATTAATCATAGAAAAAATTGTTTTCTTACCTAGCACCTAAACTAAACTAGACTAAAATAAAAACAGGAAAATTGTGTAAATTTTACTTTAAAACACATTTCTAATTACTAGTAAATTTTGCAAATAAATGACGAGTTGAATCTTTTTGAAGTAATGACTAAAAAAGTATTTTCTTGTAAAATTTATTCCATAAAATGTTTAGTTTTCTTTAGTATTTTGAATAGATGTGCCATCAATCTAAATGTATACTCTAAATGTACTTAAAATCCCTCTGGGGAATATTTGATATGGTCACTTCAGTGGTCAAGTTGACATTCAGAGGATGGTCTCACATTTACGTAAACACAATGCTAGATTGATTACACACTAATTGAACAAAGCTGAATTAAAAATGTATTAGAAAGCTGTGAAAGTGTGCACTTATTGCTGGAGAAACGGATCTATGCTTGACCGAACACTTAGCTGCCTTTGAGTGTGTGTGAAAGGTCAAACACCGCTGGATCGGCCAGACATTCGCCAGATCAGGCATTGATGTAAATAGAGCTTTCAATGCATTTCAGTGGCATTCACTGTGTAAGAGCATAAAATGAGCCTGGATCATTCAAAACAAACAAAACAAAAAGAGCGTTGATGACTCACATATACCATATGTGAATGAAAAACTTGTTTAATCCAATGAGCTTTGGGAATTCATCACACTGGACAAAGACAAATCATTAGTCCACTAATGAGGCATTTTTAGCCTGAATGCACTGTAAGTGACTTTGGATAAAAGCGTCTGCTAAATGCATACATTTAATTTAATTTAATTTTTCCCCCTCTCAATTACTAGTTCCAGTGTTACCTTAAATGGCCAGTTTTTCGCGCTTTTTTGAAGCTTTGATTGTGTTTACTGTGTCCATGTTATATGTGTTCATGTTTCGCGAGTAAAAAAACAGTATTTTTCACACAATTCACCTATCTGTATACCGCTGTTTTCACGTCATGAAAACGGGCTGATGACTTCCTTGTTCTATAAAGAAAAATACATAAAATTCAGAAATACGTAAGGAGTTCTGATTGGGCCAGCAGTTCCTGTGTTGTGATTTTACACCAGCTTAGAGCTGGTAACGTGATTGGACTCGTTTTGGAGTCGTTTTGAGAAGCGGGAGCATGTGCTGGAGATGTATTTATAATCACAGGAGCGTTTTTACTAACGAGATGCGCATGAAAATCGCATTCGTTTTTTTGCACGGCCCTACCATCTAGTTAACAAAGCTAAACAGCGTTGCCCTTTGTGTAGTAAGTTACAGAAACAGTTAAACGCACCAACTTAAATAATAAAATACACTTACCAGTTGTGGTCCATAAACAACACTTTCTCCAGAAAAAGAGGGAACTGCTCCATCTTTCAAGAATAATCTTTGTTCGAATCTGGCATTAAACTGATTGAGATTGAAGAAGCTGTCCTCAGCAAAATGTGCTGCACATAGTTTTACATTTGGATTATAAATTTCGGGAACCGAGTTAAACATAAATTGTAACCATTGATCCCTGGGAAGGCCAAACAAAGGTGATTGGACTCCGAGATGAAAATAACAGCGTTGTGACGACATAGCAAACATAAAGGCAGCTCTTCCTCTAATCCGTCGGTGCGTAACAAGACCACGCCCCCTTTTTGTGAATTCATGTGGGCGGAGGTTAGTCAAAAAAACTGTTTTAGTGACGTCATTACTACAGGAACTAGAGGGATGTAGTCCAAACTGGTCGTTTTTTGTAGGCGAATTCTGTTAAATAAAATATCTCGCTTGGCATTGAACTTTGAGCTTTAGAATTGTACAGATATTATTGATACTCTTACAACAACATTACACACTAACTTAAGTTTAAAACATGGGATCACGAAGAAGGGGACCTTTAAATAAATAAATAAACAGTCACATGAATTAATGAATTAATGAATGAACTAATGAGCAGACGGACAGAAAAATAAACAAATGAATGAATGAATGAATAAATGAATGAATGAACAAACAAGAAAACAAACACATAAATATGTCATTACTTTTTTATTGTAAAATTACTCAAAAACCCTCTGAGGAACGTTAAATATGCATAGTGGTGCAGAAGCCATACAACTTTTGACCAAAACATTTTGCATTATAATGAAATGTTTACTGCATAACTCCTTTGTTGTAGCTCTTCCTATCTAAGGTTCTTGCTTACCTAGATGAGCTATGAGCTTGTGTGAGCGGATAAAGATAAAAATGCATGTGTTTTATGGTGTGTGACCCATGTCTGGCCGCAGTTATAGATGGCTGAGCTTTTGTTTCAGGTGCTGTACTGACGGCCCATTTCTCTCTCACGCACCATTGGCAAGCAATGCATTAGCCTGTCTGCTTATACCTAAATGTGAATTTATGCTTACCCTAATGCTTTTTTGAGCATACAACAACCAGTTTCTGTTTGATAAATCAGTGTTATTTATTAAAAGCCAGCAGTTTGTTGAGGATGAATTCCCTGGCGTGTGCATGTATGCTCAGTTTAACGGCGGTGGTCAGAGAAATAGCCTTGACTTGATGATCCTCTGGTTTAACGCGTTGATAGCCTTTTTCTTCCTGACTGATCGCTTTGACTTTGACCTTGACCTTCAGCTAGTGTTAGTGGGGAAGCTCGGGAAAGTGTGCCAGTTTTATCTGTCAAGTGCAAGTGAAATGTGATATACAATAAATAAAAGCCTTATACCACTAAACAGCACTTTAGAGTGAGTGCAAAAACAAAATGCTACCAAACATACAGTTTCTTTCTTAATTTCTTTCTTTCTTTGTGGAATTCATTTTTGACTTAAATACATCTGTTCTGTGATATATTTAAATTTCTGAATTTAAATTATTGTAATATTTGTGGGTAGCATGTCTGAAAATGTCTAGAGCTGCATTTCTCAAAAAGCATCGTATGCTTAAGTACACGATGATCTACATCTTACGATGCCCTTGTGAAACGCAGCCTATAGGTTGTTTAATGCTGTGATCATTAAAATGTCAAACTACAATACTTATTTATTCAAAATGTTGAAGCAGTTTTAATATTAAATTTTTAATATGATTATTTACTAAATTACAGTCGTAACTGGGTATAAGCAACATATTATATCATTGTTATATCCATGTTATACCTATGTTATACAATCATATATATATATATATATATATATATATATATATATATATATATATATATATATATATATATATAAGAAAAATAAATCAGAAATAAAATCTGAAATATTCTTGTATACCCTCATGACTGTATGAAATATATAATTTGATCATATCAAATCTAACCTGAATACACAAAATAATAAAATTACTAACTGGATTATTGTTACAATTATTGAAACTGGCATGTTTCAATAATTGTAACGACAGGGAAGTCGTGGCCTATTGGTTAGCGAGTCGGACTCCCAACCGAAAGGTTGTGAGTTTGAGTCCCGGGCCGGCATGAATTGTGGGTGGGGGGAGTGCATGTACAGTTCTCTCTCCACTTTCAATACCACGACTTAGGTGCCCTTGAGCAAGGCATCGAACCCCCAACTGCTCCCCGGGCGCCGCAGCATAAATGGCTGCCCACTGCTCCGGGTGTGTGTTTACAGTGTGTATGTGTGTGTTCACTGCTCTGTGTGTGTGTGCATTTCGGATGGGTTAAATGCAGAGCACAAATTCTGAGTATGGGTCACCATACTTGGCTGAATGTCATGTCACTTTCACATGTCTTAAGCTAGATATTTACGATCTTGAAAATCTTAATTTGAGTATTTTTGTAAAATAATAATAATAAAAGTGATATTTAGATCATTTATCTCTTATGTTGAATTTTATGAAGTGTAAACTACCTCAGTAACTGAATATTTTGGAATGTGACAAAATTTGTAATAACATGCAAATGAGTTATTCAAAATATGATAAGAGCAGATAATTATAAATAGGTCGCAACATTTTATGGAGAAGCATTTTGCACGTGTGTGTGTGTGTGTGTGTGTGTGTGTTTCTGTTTATTGTAACAATGAAAGGTATTTGCAAACTTTAGGCCAAGTCTACACACCTCCATAATTTGCTGTTTTTATCCCACTGTTACACAGAGACCCTGTGTGATGGACTTGCTTCTTTCGCAAAAGCATGAAAATTTGCTGAACAGCGAGTGCATTTTGGTGTAATTTGTGAAGTATCCACAGCAACAACAACAATGTGGCCGTGCTGCTGGGACACAGAGCAGCCGGATGGTGCGCCTGTCCCTCATCTCTGAATAAGGAGGTGTCAGGCCTTTACTTTAGCACGCCGCTCCGCTTCACGCCTCATTCATTCGCGTCACAGCAGCAGGCCATCAGGGGAGAGCGGCGGGCACACAAAGACAGACCCTCATTGATTAATGGGCAGGGAGATGAGCAGGGTCACAACGGCTCCTCTGCATGAATATACAACTGAGAATAATGGCCACACTGCCATTTTAGGGCATATCATAGCCTGTGTTTTGTGACAAAGGGTGGTGTGCCATTTCATAACGTCTCCCTATACAATCTCCCGCCCAATTCAAGCAATGCATCTTCAAATCTTTCCCCCAATGCCCCATTATGCCATCTGCCATCAGTTTTGGGTTGCAATCACCAGCAGGAATCCACTGGTCGAGTTTTACGACAAGACAGTTATACAAGGAAGTGCTTACGCCGATGAAGAATGTGATTGGCTAATCTCACTCTTGGATTGTCAGGATGGAGGTTATAGAGAGAGCAATGATCCATAAAAATTTAAATGGAATAGCGCTCTAGACAGTTGAAACAGCCGCAATAAATTGTTATAGTGAAAAGTGTGTGTATATACTTCTAGGCTGAACCTGAATTTGTCAAGTCTTTGATGATATTTCAAAAAACCTTGAAGTTACATATTGTATTGGCATTGGTATACTGTTCCCAAGAAAGCTCTATTAATACTTTTATTTAGGAAGGATACATGAAACATTGATTCAAAAGAATAAATCCTTTTTCAAAAGTAACATATATATATATATATATATATATATATATATATATATATATATATATATATATATATACATACTTTCTTTTGAACTTTTGTATTTGTTAAAAAATAAAAAAAAAATAAAAAAAAAAACGCAGCGGAACTGTTTTTATAATTTCTTTTTATTTTCTTTCTGATAATAAGAATTGTGATTTCTGACTGGAGTAATGCTGCTGAAAATTCAGCTTTGAATCATTGCAATCAATTACATTTAACAATATATTCAAATAGAAAAAGGTAATATTTCACAATTTTACAGTTTTTACTGTATTTTTCTCAAAAAAATGCAGCCTTGATGAGCAGAAGAAATTCTTACCCCCAAAGCTTATTTTTCTTTTAAACAATACTTTCATGGTATTTTCTTCTTATTCCCTCTTTGCAATTGTGCAACCATATTAATTTCCAAAATTGTAATGCTACTTTATATAAATATATATAACGTGCACTTGAACCAGAGAATGCCTGGAGGTGTGAGTGTAGATGTGATGGGGTGGCCATCCTTCCACAGTGTTTACCTGCCTTCAGCGTAGATATGCTATGATACTCCAGTAATCTCCGCTATTTGTTTGTCTGTTTGTTTGTTCATTTATTAATTTGGAAAGGAAATAAGCCTAGTCGTCATGATAATATCACAATAAATAAACAAATATATAAATCTTGAATTGTCATAAAAATGCACAATGCAGTTTACATAAATTATCCATGACTAGAAAGTCAAACTCATGTAATTTTGGTCAAACCTTAAAGATTTTATTTTTTTCTTCCTCATAGCAATATACATTTTTTACTACTATCTGGTTTGTATTCTAGAACTGGCCAAGCAACTTACCACAGCATACTGACTGATTTTGTGATGAACATCACTACCACTCCAACTGATGTTGGATAGATATAGGGCACAGGAAAACCCTATTGGTTAGACAATAAGAGATTCTAAAGACAACAAATGTTAAAGTTAGAAAGGTAAAAACAGACAATATGAACTGGTAAAGAATATGTTTTCACAATTACATTTTGGAAATTCCAACTGTACCAAATTAGTGAAACGTGTGATTGCAAACAAATGCTATTCATACCAGTCAGATAATTTATCATCTTACTCTTACTCTAGTGTGTTAACTTTTGTAAGAAAAAAGTCAGAAAGACATTCCCCTCACTGATGCTGGTGACAGAAGTGACCTGTTCTTTTGAGCATGTAGAATAGATGGGATTCATGGGTTCAAACATTCGTGCCAGAACCCGAAAGAGACCCGTAATGTACTACACCGAAACGACCTGGACCCGTCTATTATTTTAAAAGCTGGACCCGGACCCGTGTAAATCCAATAAATGCCTACCCGGACCCGTCTATTATTTTAAAAGCTGGACCCAAACCCGCCAGGAAGAAACAGACCCGACTGGACCCGATTGTCACATATTCCACCTTAAATTGCTATTACAAGTCAATAAACCTTTTGCGAAAAATACAACTTTTTGTCTTACCTAATATAAGGAGCCATAGTCTCTCTTCCTTGTACCTGACTGCCTGTGATGCATTACAATTCTCTGACAAGAATGTTATCCATGTTATTCCTCTCGTTATTCCAACGTATCCATTATTACTGTGTGCACTTGCATTAACTCTTGAGTCTGTGCTTTGGTTTTAAGCTCAACATGTGAGTATATTTGAATATTTTCTTCTTTCGTTATTTTGAATGTGGGGGAATTCTTGTGTTTGTTTTTGGTATTTTCTACTTTTTCAGAAGGACTTTTTCCTCCATCGGTGACAGAATGGAGAAAAAACCTTGCTCAGTCAAGGGGCCAGTTCTCCTCTGACCAGACGAAACCAGCAGTTAAATTCCAGGCTGCAGCAAAGTCAGATTGTGCAGAAGAATCATCTGTTTCCTGTGGTCTTGTCCCAGTGGTCAACTGAAACAAGGTCTTCACAGGGGATCTGTAAATGGGGCTCCTCTAGTTGTCCTGGTCTCTGCTGTCTTTCAGGTCTGTAGAGGTAAGCCAGGTTAAAGAGATAGGTCTTTCGTCTAGATTTAAACTGTAAGAGTGTGTCTGTTAAACACAGTTGATATTGATATTCTAGGTATTATCAAATTGCCAGAGTTTGATAGGGAGCCAGTGCAGTGTTGACAGAACAGGGCTAATATAGTCATACTTCCTGGTTCTAGTAAGAACTCTAGCTGCTGCATTTTGGACTAGCTGGAGTTTGTTTATTAAGCATGCAGAACAACCACCCAGTCATAAATGCATGGATTAACATTCATGAATTTGACATTGAGAGCATAGGCTTTCTAAGGAAAGATTGCTATCAAATAGCACACGTAGGTTCATAACTGATGACGAAGAATTGACAGATCAGCCATCAAGTCTTAGACAGTGTTCTAGGTTATTACATGCAAAGTTTTTAGGTCCTATAATTAACACCTCTGTTTTCTTTCAGAATTTAGTAGTAAGAAATTACTCGTCATCCAGTTTTTATATCGACTATGCATTCTGTTAGTTTTTCAAACTGGTTTGTTTCACCGTTGTTGATGCTTTATTTTTCATTAATTTAGCCACTGTATTGAATAAATACCTGTTGTTATGTTTGTTTTTCTTCTAAAAGAGTTGAAATGTAATCAGATCTAGCCATTTTTAATGTTTTTCTGTAGGATAGGCTACTTTGCTGCCAAGCAATATGAAATACCTCTAGTTTTGTTTTCCTCCAATTGCATTTTTCGGGCTGCTCTCTTTAGGGTATGAGTATGCTCATTATACCATGGTGTCAGACTGGTTTCCTTAATCTTCCTTAAGCGTAAAGGAGCAACTGTATTTACAATGCTAGACAAGAGAGAATCCATAGTTTCTGTTACATCATCAAGTTGTTCTGGGGTTTTGGATATGCTAGGGAATTGGCATATATCAGGAAGATTACTTACAAAGCAGTCTTTTGTGATAGAAGTGATGGTTCTACCATACTTGTAAAAAGAAGTAGAATTGACAGTTTAAGCTATATGAAGTTTACACAAAACTTGCTAATTATCTGAGATATCATTGCTTGATGGTTGCATAATTTCAACACCATCAACTTAAATCTAGAGTATGATTTCGACAATGAGTATGTCCTGAAGCGTGTTGTCAGTTGAGTTCAGAATGTCTATAAATGCTGATTCCAATGCATTTTTTTATTATCAACATGGATATTAAAATCACCAGCAATTAAAACTTTATCTCCACACTGATGTTGTCAAGTGTCCAGAGATCTTTCCTGTCATGTCCAGAAGATGTTGTCAAGTGTCCAGAGATCACATCTTGAGAGTTTGCCCCAACCTACTTTGTCTGTTTAGCCATAGAGATTGTTCCTGTCTTGTCAAGTTTTCAAGTGTTGATCCTACCGGTCACATCTGGGCCATGTAAAGTGTTCCTGTCTGTCCTGTCAGACCTACAGAGGTCATTCCTGCCTGTTCGGTCAAGACCTATCTTGTCTGTTTTATCTTGGCTTTTTAAAGGTCGTTTCTGTTTGTCTTGTAAAACTCACAGAGGTAGGCCCCGTCAAGTGACGCTCCTGGGAGAGGGGGTACTGTCAGGGTTTGGGGCTAATCACCTGCCTTTTGGGTGTGTGTGTGTGTGGTTTGACAGCTCTCTGTGTCCACCTGTTTGATTTGAGTTTTCCTCGCTCTCCTTGTTTCTCCGTTGTTAACTTTAATTGTTTGCCACCTGTTCTCAATGCTCTTCTAATTTCTTCCCTTTTATAATTCCATGTGTTTCGTTGTTCATTGCCAGACTGTTGAAACCCTTACCAATAGCTCGAGCTGGTCTGTGTACTCACCTTGTCTTGTCTTTAGGCTCCAGTGTCTTTTGCTGTTTTGCTCTGCCTCTTGTTCTCATGAATGCAGTACTCCTAGAAGATTCCAGCTCTCATTTCTCTGGGTCTTGGCTGCTGAATGAGTTAAACTGTGGAATGATACTCATCTGCCTTGTCTTATCTGCTTTCAATAAAGGTCTGTTTAAACCTGAAACTGAATCCAGCCCGTTTCCTCCTGACATCCTTAAATGCAACTTGTGTGTTTGCTTCAAGAACGCAGCCATACATTTTTGTTGTCTCTTTATTTTCTTTCTTAATTCATTTATAATTATTTGATTTAATCATAATCATTTAAGGCATTTGCATATTCATTTTATTGATTGAGTCATTGGTTATGTCATGAGTAGGTGGCTGTAATGAAGGAGATCCTCAAACAGTCCTCTAATCTAATAATAAACACAATTAACAGGAAAATGAGCAGCGAAACAACCATGTACACATTATAATTTAACAATACAGGACAAATAACTCACTGAAAGTGAGGGGTTATGTACAAAGGGCAAACAAAGAACCTACAAAGTTAATGAATAAGGTAACAGATTGTGGAAGAAATGAAACAAGCAGGAAAACTATGTCTAACTAAGAAAACTAAAACAAAACCGAACATAACCATAAGTCACATGTTAAGCTTACTGGAATCTGAACCCTGGAGTAGTGGTAGGTCATGGACAGCTGACCAGGGCGGTGCCAACTGGCTATGGATCCTGCAGGGTGGCACAAATAATACAGGGAGCCAGGGAGGTGTGGGTAGTGGAGGATCCAGGGAAGTGCCAGCAGTGAAAGGAGCCAGTGAGGTGCTGGTGGCAGTGGGCTACCAGTATTTTTAGATAAAGCCTCTATGGCTGTGACAAGCAGCTAGAGTCATAGGGAACACAGGAGTTCAGAACAGCCTCCGTGGCCATGACGATGGACCAGGGGATATTGGGGTTCAGAAATGCCTCCATGGCTCTGACAAAGGATCAGGAGACACTGGAGACAGGACCAGCGACTATGGCCGGAGCCAAATGGCAGGAGCTATGGAGATTTGTGTACCCACACACACAGAATGAATATAACTATGGACAACATTGCACTCTTTAGGTTGAGTACTGGGGCTGAAGTGGCCTCCTGACTTCGCTCTGGAATTATGTTCTATGAAGCAGGCTCTGGAAATTCTCTCTCTTATGTGTTCTCTGGAATTACACTCTCTGGAGTGGATTACAGGATTGCGCTCTCTACAGCGGATTTGGTGATTGCACTCTCAGAAATGGATTCAAGGATTGCACTCTCTAAAACGGATTCGGGATTTACGCTCTCTGAAGCGGATTCAGGGGATCTGGAGTGATTTGGGGATTGCACTCTCAAAAATCGATTTGGGAATTGCAATCTCTGGAGCATATTTGGGTATTGCACTCTCGGAATGGATTCGGAAATTGTGCTCCCTGGAATTGATTCAGGAATTGCTCTCTCTGGAGTAGATTCAGGGGTTGCCCTCTATGGAACAGTTGTGGGATTGCACTCTCTGGAATGTATTTGGGGATTTTGCTCTCTGGAACGGATTTGGGGATTGTGCTCTCTTGAGCTACAAGTCCTCTGCACAATCTAACCTGTGTTCCAGCCTGGAATTAAACTGAGCCATGCTGTTTTCGTCTGGCCAGAGGAGAACTAGCCCCCTGACTGAGCCTGGTTTCTTTTTTTTTTTTTTTTCCATTTCTGTCACCGATGGAGTTTTGGTTCCTTGCCACTGTCATTGCCTTTGGCTTGCTTAGTTTGGACACTTGACTGATTGCACAGACTCTCCAACTAAAAATCATGGATTTGATAACTGTTCTCTCAAAGCAATTGAGACCATATTTCGGGTTCGGGGGAACCTGACTGTTCGCAGCTGGCTACACGATGGATGCGTGGGAGAGGTGGCTGGTTGTGTGTCTGGTGGCTCTTTCTGTGGAGGACATTATATCTACCTATTTGGAACCATGATAACAGGTATTCTGCTGATTGGATTAGGTATTGCCCTGGTTTATCGAGGAATTCAGAAAACGGTGACAGCTGTCAAAGGCTTACAAGGCTGCCCATCTTGATCGAAGCAGTGAGCAGAGCGCTCAGCATTGAGACTGAGACTATTAACCGCAATATGGATAACAGCATGGAGATGAAATGCAACATGGATAAAATCATGGAGAAGCTCACGGCTTTGGAAAAAGCAATTGGATCGATCGGAGACCAGAAATGGACAAAGAGAGTAGCCATTGAATTGGAATGCGGCTACTTGCCCCAAGACCAAACAATGGCAATCTTATCTTCTTTCGGCTTCCCTCTGCCAGCAATGGTCTCGGCTAAAGCCGCTGCTAGAAACAACAACAACCCTGGAACAGCTCTGCAGTGAGACGCTCTCGCGTTCCTACCCCCCGTCTTCCACCTGTTGATGTTGACTCTGTCTGGGACCTGAACAAGGCTGTCTCCATGGCAACTTGCTCTGAAGCTATCACAATCTGCGGACTGAGTCACCTAGATTGAATCACAACTCTCCAGGCCTACAAATACACGAACTCTAACACACACACACAGATACAGATATGCATTCACCCCCAACCTCCCTTTATCCCTCGCCTTCACAGCTTTGTACCGCCAGTCTGTCAAGCGGGTCCGTGACCAGCGCTTTAATAGCTAGGGCTGTAGGACGGCTGCTGCGTGCACTGGATTACCTCGACCCCCCCAATTTCCATCCCCAGTTGCAAAGTTTTGTGTTTATGATGTATGTGCTTTTGTTGCTGAGGGTTTTTTTCGGTTCCCATACAGTACTCCCAAAAAGAGCATAGTCTGGGTGTTGTTTTTTTTTTTTTTCTTCTTCTTCTCACTTCCCTAATGTTATGCTGTATTTCTTCCTTAATTCCCTGTCTTCCTGGTCTGTCTACCCCATTGTAGTAATAAAGGGCTACTACTACTACTTTTGAAAGAGAGCTGAACTAGATGATGACATCACTGAATCATTAATGAACTGACTTTAGCTGGAAAAAAATTACTCTTTGTTACTGTACACTTGCATATTGAAACTCTTTTCTTGTTGATACTATAAAGCTGCTTTCACACAGTTTAATATAGTATAAAGTGCTATATAAATTAACGTGACTTGACTTGATATGGAGCTGACTTTGGGATTGCATACTGGACTCAGGATTGCGCTCTCTGGAGCAGACTTGAGAATTACGCTTTCTGAAGTGGACTCAGAAACTTCGCTCTCTGGAACAACACAGGAGCTGGAATTGCCATTGGCCTAGGTTCAGGGGCTGGATCAGAAGTTAGACCTGGGGAAGTTCTTGGAAGGGTGGAGACTCTCTTCATAGCCACCCAATTGGCATTATTGAAGGGTCTACTGATGTGGAAATAAGATCCCTACTTAATGAAACATCCTTCCTGGTCTTAGGTATGGGAAATATGATGCTGACTCTGGGCTTTGGTGAAATGTTGACTAGGACAGACTCTGGATGGGCTTTGACTGGAACAGAGTCTTGGGCAGGTTTAAATAAAAAAAAAAAAAAATATATATATATATATATATATATATATATATATATATATATATATTGTATAGTCTGAATGCACTGTAAGTCGCTTTGGATAAAAGCATCTGCTAAATTCATAAATGTAAATATAAATTCATAGGTACATATGGATTAATGGGACTTTTGGCTTTGCTCAGATGGCTGATTTTAGTTGGGTACTGGGCAATGAGATTTCACCAACTGTAAAGGGAGAGCCACAATGTCAGAAACTGTCACCCAGATTCACTTCACCCAGATTTCCTTTCTTTCTCAGGGTAAACCCTGAATAAATTGTGGGCAGTCAACAGCTGTCTTTTAATCCAGTAAGTTGTGTGGGCATAATTACTGTGTTGTATTGATGAATTCCACTCGTAAAGGAAGTATTTTTCGCTGACAGCAGCTCTTCAGCTGTGCTGAGGGAAGCAGATCCCCTTGTTCTAAGCAGATGGAGTTGTTATAATAGTAGATGTACAAGTACTTGTGTCTGAACTGATCATATTAATTTGAGTCACATTTAATTTTGTCTGCTTCACGTCTTCATTATAAGCTCTGTACATCAGGAGAACAAACAATATCATTATGCAGGTCAAATAGCTGAGCTATTGTGTTATGCAAATGAGCAAGGTTCAGAAATTGATCTAAAGTCTAACTGAATCCATGCACATTTCAAATATGCAGTGTATATTATTATTATTATTTTTTTTAATCAGGTATGGTTTATGCTTCCAGTGATTATGAGAACAAGATAGTCTAGATCATGCGGACACACAAACACACACACATATTAGTTATTCAAACGTACACACAAACTATATATAATTTTTTTATTATTATTAATTAAATTCGAAGGGAAGTTGAAATGCTTTTTTTCTTGCATTTTTCTTTTTTCTTTTTTTGTTTCTAAAGTTAACGAGCAATTACATGTAACAGCTATATTACATGTGATTATATATTATCTATTACACAAGAAAACACACATTTTCCTTATTGATTTGATTTATTTTTATTTAGTTTTTCCACAGGTTTTTCACCTTTTTTCTGAATTATGCAATCGCAGTATGTTGTAAAAAAATATATATTATAATAATAATAAAAAGGTAAAATACTGCATATTGGATAATATCCTTGCAGAAAATTACCATTATCTTTTATGTTTGTTTATTTACTTATTTATTTGTATTTATTTATTAATCCATCAGTTACATTGTATTTAAAGTAATTTAAAATATCAAATTAAAATGTATTTATGTTTCAAAAGTTAATCAGTTTAATAATTGACCAATATTGGTGTGGGCTATTATTCGTATTATTATTATTATTTTTATTAGATTTTTTTTTTTTTACATTTTAGACACAAAAAATCTGATTGTCAGGTGTGAGGCAGTGTCTGTATCAATTCTCCATTTTATCCTTTTTTTTTTTTTTTTTAAATAGGAAGTGAGCCTTTGATTGTTTTTACTTAGGCATACAGCAGCTCTTGGCCTGGTTTTACACTGCTGCTGGCCTGTGTGTGCGTGTCAGGATGGACCGCTGCGTCCTCCGCGCTCACAGTCCCAGCATCCTCTGGGGCAGAAGACTTCAAGCCCTATCTCGATTAGCTTATTTTGATGTTTTTATCCTTCCGTGATTGGGAGCCATTCTCGACAGCCAAAACAGACAGGTTTCCGAAGACGTCAAGTGCATTTTTAGCCCCTCTCAGAGGACTCGGCTTCAATAAAACATCACCCCACCGCCTCCTCTGACTGGCCGGAAAGCTGCGTGCGTCTCCAGCGGGCCCTGCCTCTCCCTGTAACATTACGTTCATGTGAACGACTCGGCCGCTCAGTCGAGATCTAAGTGAAGGTTTGCACGCAAACATGGCTACTACTGAAGTTACCTCAGGCGAAAGTGCCTCCATCATCGACGAAATTAAACATTACGCCATGTCTCTGGCGATTAACGCTGCATCTGATTCGACTGTGCTGCATGTTTTTTTAATGAGGTGCGATCGTCCTTTCATACCCCGGCTCCCAGAGCAAGGCGAGCCTGTCGTTCTTGCTGAAGGGGGAATGGGCAGGAGATGTAAATGGAATGGATTGTTGGTACAGCACTAGATTTCTGTTGGTGAAGCAAAGCAATGAAAACAGACTTTGCTGGCAGACACGACATGCGCACTGAGACTTCCCTCTAGTGACTGGCTATCTTTTATTAACCAAGGCTGCAAATAGAAGATGGATTACTCAAACAAACCAAAAACCTTCCGCTTTTTGCATCCCTCTATGAATGCTGAGTAATACTGTACCCTTGATTTCTGTATACCACCTGATATAACCATGGAGCTATTCTTTGCAAGAAAATAAAAAGGTCACTTTTAATTTTCATCTCTTTACACTAATAAATATATACATAAAAATAAAACCTTAACCTTAACATTTGTGCACTTTTAAAATGTACAAAAGGTTCTGTGGAAAAGGGTTCTTTAGATTTGTAAAATATTCTTCACGCATTATTCTCTCTCTCTTTTTATTAGAACTTCTGACTAAAAAGTTCTTTGGGGACCCCACATTTTTTCATGGGAACACAGTTGGAGAAATGTAGCCTTACGTTACTTGCTCACCAATCTTCTGCAATGAATGGGTGCCGTCAGTGGGAGTCGAAACAACTGATTTAAAAAAAAAAAAAAAAAAAAAAAAAAAAACATACCGTAATCCACACCACTCCAGTACATGTGAAGCCAAAATCTCATTGAGGAGTTTTACCTTTTCTGTCCAAAATATGAGTCCATAATCCATAATAACAATTCCTCCAGTAAAATAAATAATTATAAATAAATAAATAAATTGGTCCATCTCCCACATAAAAATGTGAGATATCACACTGATATGTTAAAAACTATTTTCACTTCTAAACTATTTTTGATCTGTGCATATTTCTCTCCTGATTCAGTAGAAAAGCAATATTATGAAAGCAACATGAAAGCAGCTTGATGGATTTGTTTCTTACAAGCACACAGCATTTGGCTTCACGAGATGTTTATTGATGGACTGGACTAGTGTGAATTATTTTTTTCACTAATTCCATTCAAAAAGTGAAACTTGTATATTATATTCATTCATTACACACAGACCGATATATATATATATATATATATATATATATATATATATATATATATATATATATATATATATATATATATATATATATGTATGTTTATTTCTTTTAATTTTGATGATTATAACTGACAACTAAGGAAAATCCCAAATTCAGTATCTCAGAGAATTAGAATATTGTGAAAAGGTTCAATATTGAAGACACCCGGTGCCACACTCTAATCAGCTAATTAACTCAAAACACCTGCAAAGCCTTTAAATGATCTCCGTCTAGTTCTGTAGTCTACACAATCATGGGGAAGACTGCTGATGATATTCTTATTATATGACCAGCACCTGTATAGTGATGTTTTTATCAGCTGTTTGGACTCTCTTTGACGGCACCCATTTACTGCAGAGCATCCATTGGTGTGTATGTGCAAATGCTACATTTCTCCAAATCAGATGAAGAAACAAACTCATCTACATCTTGGATGACCTGAGGGTGAGTATATTTTTAGCACATTTGATTTTAGGACATTTTAGGGTGCAATATGTACTAATATTAAATACCTACCGGTACAAAGAGAAGAATTTTCTGCAACATGTTGTTCTTAAGTATAAGACTAAGGGCTAAAGGATCGGTTACGCTTATGGGTTGAGTTAACAGCATAAATACATGTATATTAAATGCAAGTACTTTAAATGTAACTATAATGCACCAGCATGTATATACTGTGCATAAAATGCATACTGTATCAAATGGTTAACAATGTTAATATGAAATCAGATAAGGACTTACCTTACCACACCGTGACAGTTTCCTCATGAGAAAGATCATTGCAGTACAGTCAACAGTGATAAACTCAAATCAGAGGACAACAGCTATAATTAAATGCTGACTGAGAAAAAAAAAATCAATAATGAGAAAACGGTTGGACTTCTTTTAGAACGAGCTGCCTTCAAATCTGATAAAGACAGGAGAAATGCTGATTGTGCTAGTTTTCTGTCAGATTTGAATTTGCAGGCTTTGTATGATCTATATCAGCAGTTATGGCTAACCTTGACGCCTCTTATTCACCAGAGACAAATATCTGTTGATTTAATACTTTCTACTGCAGGGAAATACAGTCAAATACAGTTGTTCTGATAACATCTGCTGTGTAGTTATATAATAGTTTTTTTTTTTTTTTTTTCATTCATTGTGCTGCCTGTGCAAATACGATCTGTGTAACAATCATGTACTACAGTGGATTTGCAGTTGCGGAATCAAAAACAGCTTACTGAACTTTTACTTCTCAGTAAAAGTTTCACATTTGTTAAGAGCTTTACGAGTTTTGAGACAAAGCACAATTCTTCATCTGTTATTTCTGTGATTAATTTACAGTCTAAAATGTACATTCTGGAAAATATAGATCTATTGTAATACTTGGTAACACTTTATTTTACTGCGTGCTTGTTATACATGTCACACAATAAATTAGTAACAGTAAATGATGCATAATCACATGCAACTAAGCCAAACCCAAATTATACCTGCATTTTGTAAATTGCTGTTACTGGTAATTAATTGCATATGCAACAAGGACACCTTAAAATAAAGTGCAACCTAATACTTTAGACAGCACTACTAAAAAGTAAATTACAAGTAAAAGTTTGTGGTAGCTATTAATGCCTAATAAATGTGTAATTACATTGTATCAGTGATTTATACACTATTTGATTGCTATTGGAGTTTGCATGATTTGAGTATCTTTTAAATCATTTAGCTGTTATGTAAATTGTTACAAATGCTTTGTTAGTGTAACCTTCCCCATACATTGTTTCTGAAAACAAGCAACCATTGCATTAACAATACACTTCCACTTCAGTTAATAACAACACAGGGAAACTATTCATCTTTAGCTGCTCCTCAACTAAGCTTTTCTAGTGAAACACTAAAAAGGAAATAAATTCACATGATTTCATACTTCTTAACCGTATGATTCTGTATCTCAGCTCTGTTTATTGTTTCCGATTTGCACTCAGAGTACATTTTCCGTACAAAACACTATGAAATATTCACACTGAGGTTATCGCAGCAGTGTTTATGAAATTTTAAAGACTGTTGTCTGTTGAAGGTGTACTGTAAAAGCCTGGGCGAAGCGGTCCGTGTTTATGGAAAACATCTTTCAAGGACTTCAAACAAATGATTGCAACACTTATCCAACGATGGTAAAATAATAATCCATAACACCACCACGATAAACAACAATCAATTTTAAGCTAAATAATTTCTCCCAAGGTACAGCTTATCCCACTGATCAAAATAAAGAAAGGAAAGAAAGAAGGGGAAAAAGAGAAGAAAATAAAAACATAAATTTAAAATATGTGTCAGGAATTCACTTATATTTTAATATTTAATAAAAAATAAGCATGTTGTATCTATTTTTCTAAGGTCAGAAAAGATATCAGATATTTATTTCTATATTTGATTATTTGATAGAAAAAAAAACACTCCTAGATTCAGCAGAAAATAGATTTGAAATACATTTATTTTGTGCTATGTATACTACAAATGCATTTACATATTTATATGAATAAAAAAAATGCCTTACAATTGTACTTTTGTAAACTATTTAAAGTCTGCTGGACTAGAACAACTCCTTTTGAGCTTTAAATGTAAAGAAATTTAAATTTAAATGTGTGCTGATTTCTAACTAAATGTAGGCTTCAACATGTTTGTGCTGAAATGCTCAAGTGGAAATATTTACTTCAGCTACACTTTGACCATCTTGCATTTAAAGACAAATCTTTCAAAGATCATACATTCCTTTTTAATAGTAATATTAAAACACAATCTAGGCATAATATTTAGAAATGTGCATTGAGTCATAAAGAAATACTCCAAATAAAGTTGTATTATAATTTATATCAGTAAGCCTTAAGTGACATGTCCACAAATATTTTAATGAATTTGAAGTACTTAGTATATAAAAAAGTATTTTAAATAAATTATAACATCATTTAATGTTTCCTTCTCTGCATATCTCTTTATATTTATTTATGTATTTATTTATTTTTAGTAAATGAATGATGTATATATTGGACAGACTGACTCAATTGTGATTGCTTTGTAACAATTTATTTTGTAAAAAGCGCTATACAAATAAACTTGAATTGAATTGAATTGAATTGATTGCCTACCTTCCACCGACACCAATTTCAGACGCCAAATTAATTAAAATTGGATGGCCAAAACTAAATTCACAAACATCTGGAGTATATTCAAAAACCCATTTGTCTTTTTCTTTAATAATAAAAAGAAGAAGAAGAAGAAGAAACATCCATTGTTATGAAATCCCATCATGTGCCTGAACATTCAACTCCACTGAAGAGATAGGATTTTTGGATGGGTTTTGTCATTGCAGTTAGCAGTTTTCTGCCCCCCGACCCTGAGTCCCGAGCAAAAGGTGGCAGTTACGAGCAGCAGGCCATTTTGTCGATGGTCACGTCTGTCTCGCTCGCAGTCAGTGTCCTCTGTCCTCAGCCGTTGGCACGATTGTGTCTCCCCGGCTAGTCCTGTCAATCAGCAGCCAGAGGCAGATGGCCAGGCCTGTGGATGGAGGCAACCAGCGGCCTGTGAGCCGCCTCACAGCTATCCCCACCCTAATGGAAAGCAGAGGAGGATGGAGACATACAATTCTGATGATGCCATGATCTCAACAGTCTGCAAACATTCTCACATCTGACATGCTCTGAAAGGAGCCTGAAGCCTTTCATTGACATTGTGGCGTGATGGAGCTGTGCCAAGCCAGCAAGTAGCGCTGCCAGGAAGCGCGATGGGAATTATGGCACCCTACAACATCATTTGTTCGTTTGGTTAACACACTGTTATTCAGCCTAGCAGATTCTGGACATCAGATCTATCAACAAATGAAGAAATGTCTTCATAAATACAATCCAGATGGGACTAATAGAGTCCTGACTTTATTTAAATGTATCTGCAAAACTGAACAAGTGTGAAACACCTGCAATAAATACATATCAATGTTTTAGGGCTATTATTGTTGTTATTATTGTTTTAGGGCCACTGCTCCGGGTGTGTGCTCACAGTGTGTGTGTGTGTGTGTGTTCACTGCTCTGTGTGTGTGCATTTCGGATGGGTTAAATGCAGAGCACAAATTCTGAGTATGGGTCACCATACTTGGCTGAATGTCACTTTCACTTATTTTTAAAGGGATATATAATAGAAAGACATTATGACTTCTATATTGTAGGCTTATAATTGAATAATTTGTATCATGTAATAATTTGTAAATGTAGAGGGGAATTATGGAGTATAAAGTGTGAATTTATGTATTATACAATATCGTAGTCATACTTTTTTTCTTGTCTTGTGTTTTGAAAACACTTCATTCATTCTTAATTAGTCAGGGTATTGAATTATTATGTATGATGTCTACAATAAAGTTCATCAAATGAATATGTTTTTAAAAAGTAAATTATCATTGAAAGTATTTAAAAATACGTTCTTTATCAGTTAATGAAGTTGGATTATATTAATTTTGACATATAGAGTGACAGCTGCTCTCAGTGGAGACTCGGTCTAAAAACACACTTGCATTAAGGTTTATGAAAAAGACCATTCAGAATATGTTTTGGGAGAATTTTAAGAAAACATTTTGTTTTAAATCTGTGACTGTCTATAAATCAATAAACACTATGTTTTACATACATTATTACAACCTTGAGAAACAAAATAATATCACACCAGCATTAAATAGATCATGAATTAAACAAATAAACCACCAATTCAATTTAGGAAGATTTGTTATTTGCTTAACTTGCCACAAATTTCACAAATTTGTTCATGCTAAGATTGCCTTTTTTATGCCTTTCAATCTATTTTCAAAGAAATGCGCTCTACATATAAATTGACAACTGTGGAAGCTTTTTTAAAGACTTTTGAATATTTACATTACATTCGCATGCCAGTGTGGTTAATGGCATTAAAGCATTTTTTCTAGATGAATTCAGCACTTCTGTACCTCTTCATTATCTCTGAAGATCCTGTAGATTTCCATTCTTTAGATCTATAATTATCTTCCAACTGCAAAACCAGAGAATACATTGTGCTCACAAGCAGAATTCTTTGTTTAAAACTAATAATACTACATATCTCTTTGTGGCCTAATGAATACATTACTGGGAAGGAAGCTTGGTGAGATGCTAAATACATAAAGAAGTGGTCAAAAAATGTTTTACTTGTCATTCCCTGAATGTTTCCATATTTCATACTTCCAATTTTGCATATTTGAAACATGACTTTATCGTGCCAATGACATCAAACCTGGTTTGACACATCCATCTTGAACCTGGGTGCAGATGTGGATAATATATATGAACCTTCAAACTTCAAAGAACCATAAATGATCACCATTAAAGGTGCTGTAGGGAACTTTTGTAAAAAAATATTTTTTACATATTTGTTAAACCTGTCATTGTGTCCTGACAGTAGAATATGAGACAGATAATCTGTGAAAAAATCAAGCTCCTCTGGCTCCTCCCAGTGCTCCTATTGCCATTTGCAGAAAGTAATGCGCTCCCGGTAAAAAACAACCAATCAGAGCTGCGGTCCGTTTCCAAACCGTGTTTTTGGCTGGTCCTGAATCACTAGGGTGCACCTATAATAAGTGTTTATATTCGGACTATTTTAGATTGCTTCGGGGGTACCGCAGCGGAGTAACCCAGTACCTTTGTGATTCTTCATAGACATAAACAGAGAGAAGTAGTTCCGGCTACGATGTTCTTCCGCAAGACGCAAGCAGTTCTGTTTATTAACCGCTAGAGCGTCAAAAGTTCCCTACCGCAGCTTTAAGCAGAACTCTTAAATTTAAGATGTTCCACTCCATATTAGTACTGAGTCAAAACTGGCTCAACTACATTGAACGACAACGTCCTGCTTTCTTCTTTCATAATCATTCATTATCCCAGTGTGATTTCTCTTAAAATATTGCTAAGATCAGCAGGTGGTACTGGTTAGTTATAGCTTCCAGTGTTTCTAGCCACTGTGTGAGTTCCAAATTAATCTTTATTCGGCTCATATGGACCCCCTGCAGTTCATTCACTGAACGTCTGATGAATATTTCACACACAATTGACAAGAGCTGCCAATTCCTATCAGATTTGCTAGCTTTAAACAGCTTCCAAGAGTTAGGTGCAGCAATCCACCTGGAAACTAAACCCTTTTTACTTTGGTACAGTTTTGATAGAATTAATATCTGACAAAGCTAATAATTGCACTTGCCAAGGTTTGCCAGGTAAAAGGCATCAACTCTTCCAAAGAGACTCAGAGCTGGGTCTTTTCCTGACTGTGGGTGATTCTTGGCTTGAATATAAGCTGTAATGTGGGCCAGACTAAATGCCGACATTCAAAAGTTTACACAAAACTACTCTCTATGCTTAGACAGGGGTAGCCAGCAATGCACCTGGACAGTTAAGATCCTGTATAGTTTAGCTCCAACCCTAATCAAACACACCTGAACCAGCTAATGAAGGTGTTCAGTAATTACTGGGAAATCACAGGCAGGTGTGTTGAAGCAGGGTTGGAACTGAAGTCTGGAAGGTAGGACTCCAAAGGCACTACCCTTGCTCCAGGGGAAAAAGGAAATTTTGACAATTAAATCATTAAAACAGATACTCAAGAACATGTAAACTAAATATTCATGATCAGAAATGTCTACTCTGCTTCTTTTTCTGAGAAGTAATCTCAAGTATTTAAATTTTGGCTAGAAGGTAGTTGTAGACTTACACTGCTGTGCATCATTCCTTTCTTCTTCCAAACCAACTGTCCTATTCAGGGTTGTGGGCATTTGCAGCCTGACATTGATCTCTTTGGATTGTGAGGGAAACCTAAACACTTTGTCCACAGAAACAAAGGGAGAGCATGCAAACTCCTTACAGAATACCCTCCTGGTTCAGCCAAGTCTCAAACTAGGGACCTTTTGAAGTGACAGTACTACCCACTGAGCCACCATGATGGGCTTATTATATTTGAATATCAGGGGCTTTCGCATGTAGTTCTAGGAACTAGCCAGCAGGGTGATTCCAAGAGAACCAATTTCTCCCTTGGGCTGTTTTCCTTGTTGCATTGTGAACTCTGAAGTGGTTCTTTATTCACTGAATTTATTTACTAAATATCAGTAACCAATAAATAGGGGACACCATGATCTGAGCTGTTTCTGCTGTGTGTCATGGGGATCATGAAAATGGAGATGAAATGTAAATACACAATTTACGCAATTGAAAGAGCATGGAAATCTGGCTAAATCTCTTATGATAACTTGCAGTGTTATATATCACGGAGGCCTAATCTGTTGTCCATGCTGTCGGACAGCTTGTCCAGAAGTTTGTCTTTGTTAGCCATCATGTGACTGGTGTCACTATATCTCGGTTTAACACCCATGTATGTGTTGGAATCCAACACCTTCCTCATTATCGGACCAGGTCTGTAGCCAAAGTTTTAAGTTTTAGTTTACGTTTTTCAAAAGGATTTGTACATCAAGACTTTACAGTTTTAATCATTACAATACAATCACAATGAGTGGTTCATTGGATAAATACCGTGTGAGTTAAGAGCGTTTTACCTTTATCAGAATAAATTAATTTAATACATGTGTGTCAAAACAGAGTCATGACAAGAGGGAGGTCACATATTAGGAGGTAAAATTGGACTAGGTTTTAGGATTGAGAAAACCACTTTTTAAGCTGAAGCAAATATTAATAACAATTTTTAAACTATAAACAGTAATCAATATAATTATTAAATCATATAATTTATAATTATTAGGGATGCTCCGATTGGGAAATTCTGGGCCGATAACGATGTTTAACATAACATCTTGGCCGTTGGCCGATGCCGATGTTTTTTCCTTTTGTTATTTATTTCTTCTTTTGTGCCACGGAAACATACAAGTCTTTTTCGGCTCTTGATCACACTAGAATGAGCACAAATTCAATCAGACCAACTTATGAAACAAAAACAACCTTTAATGTCACTTTCTGGTTGACATTAATTATAACCTTATTTATGACAAGTTCCTTTACATTTCTGAAAAATAACATTCAAAAACATTTGACTGCTAACTAATCGATGAAAAGATTGTTTCAGTACATTGCCCGACAAAATTATTTGAGTGGTTTAAGCCTGATAAACAAAAACTTACTCGATGAGATAATTTTTCATGGACGTGCTCTGTCGGATCGTTGCCTCTTGCGCTCTGTGTGATGTGCGCGCTCTCCATCGCGCATCCAATCCTCTGCACCGGCAGCAGGCAACAGGTGTGCCTCAAGTATTTCTCGAGCGCGTTGTTTAACATCCTTATCAAATGAACGATCCTTGTATCTGGGGTCCAAATAGGTGGCAATGCAGCTGATGCTTCTGATGAGCTAACTTTTCTCGTCAATTGTTAAAACGGGGAGAGGAGTGTTATAAAGTTTTCAATTAATTGCCACTAGTGCGTGGCCGGGAGGTCGTAGTCTGTGGCATATGTAGAAAGTGCGCGCTTTTGTTCCAGCAAGCTCTCCATCATATAAAATGTACTATTCCAGTGAGTGGAAACATCTTGCTGTAGCCTTTTTGGTTTCATTCCAAACAGGATCTGCACTAGCCTGACTACGTCAGACTTCCTACTTCCGCTCAATTTCATTTCGCTTCTGTACTCAGTCTGATACAGCGTCAGAGTTTGCCACCGGTCTGAAAACAGCTGGGCCAATCAACGAGCAGAGGACGGGCTGAGAGCCGTGACGTAGATTCTAAGCACCGAGTTTTAAATTGTAGGTTAGAGAAATCGAAAACCGAAACGACCGCGGAAATGGGAAACGAGACACGGGATGCAATTCGCTCTGTTATGGAGAACATTCAACTCTTTTTCAAACTGAAGCCAGAACAAGAAGAGTGTTTAACAACAGGTTTACAGTGGAAATTCAATCATAGATTTGAGTTCGATGCATGATGTCTGTGCTTCGATGTGGCTGTACAGGCGCATAACATACGTCATAACTAAACATATCTGATTGGCTTATGGGTAACCAATGATTTTAAACTTCAGACAAGCGCCCCCTAGCGAGAGAGAAAACACTTCTCTATTATGCCATTCCAGACTCTGTCTACGAAGCAAAGTGAAGTAGCAGAGTCTGGTATTACCAGGCTAGATCTGCACAGCCTGGAGACGTGAATATGTGAGGGGTGAGTGTTTAGAGTGGCCGACAATTTTTCGGCAAATAGCCACAACATCCGTGAGGCTGCGCTGGCTAAAAACACCATCATGAATTACCAGTTGCATTGTGTGCGCCATGCAGCCAAAACTAGCCAAACCACTGGTATCTCCCCCATATAAAAAGAGGGGAAAAAAGTTTCTCCTGAGCACAGCGTTCATGACACACATAATCATCAGATATCGGCGAAGGTCATTTTTATTTCCCGATGGCAGTTAACGAGGCAAATATTGGCCGTTACCCATGTTCAGCCGATGCAACAGTGCATCCCTAATAATTATATTACCTGTATTTGTATTTGAGGATCACAGCCTGGGTGGAAGTCAGGCGACTGTGGTCGTCAGCTACTGTTAAACATGACTGCTGCAATTTCACTGAGAGGTTGCTAAGATGAGTCAACGTATCATGCAGGAAACTGCTGAACTTAAGAGCATCTCCATCTGTCACCAGCTTGTAGAACCCTCGTGCCTTGCCCTGTTGAACAGCATTTACCCCTTCATCATCTGGTGACTGCATCTTTAGAAAACAAGAACAAAATTAATTAAACTGGAAATGGAAGAACTGCATTTGACATGTTAAATCAAAATGTTGACAGATAAATAATATACAACAATACCTATAAGTTACTACTTACCTGCTCAAGGTGCTGAACAATCCCCTTACACCACCTTAAGAAATGGTCCAAGGCCCTCAATAGGTGAGAGACCCACCTTGTACCTCCTACTCTGGTGGGCATCAGTGGTTTTATCCCTAGCACTGAGATACTGTCCTTTAATTTGGCTCTGTTCAATGGGCTCCTATGAGAGAGGGTGAACAGGCCAGTCAAGAGGTCCTCAACTTTCCTACAGTGACTGTTGGTCTTCATTTCATCTTTAAATGCCAACTCAAGGTGGTGTGCCATGCAGTGGACTCCTAAATTGTACGTCCTTTCCCCACGAAGCCTGCTGACAACTCCTGTCTTGGCCACTCCATCTGTCCCACAAGCAACTAGCTTTTCCTTCCATTCCTCCTCACCACCACTGACTGCAGACATCTGGGAGCATACTGCATCTGTTATATGTGCTGCATCTGCCTTTTTCAATGCCTGGATCTCCACAAACTGTACTTTGACTTTTCCTGTGTAACATTTCTGTCACACACTTGAGGCATTCGGCCAATCACAATGCACTGGATAGCTGGCCAATCAGAGCACACCTCACTTTTTCGGACCGATGAAATTTGTAAAAAACAATGTGTTTCACAAAGGCGGCATAGAGGAGAAACAATAATGTACAGTATGTGGAAAATGTGTTTCTTGAACCTTAAGTTACAAAAACACATTTTATAACACCAAAAACACAAAATGTTATTTTTAGAAACATCATATGACTTCTTTAACATGTTGGCTAAGTTTATGCAACTGGCCCCAGACCTTGTGTCGAATGTATGACTACGTGAAACAAAAATTTGATAATGTGGAGATTTTCTATAGCATTGGTCCTCATTCATGGTCTAAGATGATCTGGTCATACAAACCAGGTGTATCCCTGCCTACAGCCACAAGAAAGTGGGAGGAGCTCCAGCATCCTTTGACCCTACAGTGGACAAGTTCGGAAAAGAGCAATCGTTCATATTCTCATTCCTGCAGTCCCTCAGAACTGCACATATTTGATGTCTCTATAACCTGACGCACAGTTTGTGGTTGGTTTCATCTGAACCTTATAACACAGCTCTAATATAATGGATTTCTCTAATAAATTAAGGTTAGAGATGCATTGACTTAGAGTCCCTTGATTTGGCTTTTCATATGTCTAAAAGACTTCACTGTATGCTTTATGCTATCATCATCAAAGCTGTTATAAGCCTCTCAAAGGTCTTTCACAAACATACTCTTTACTCCTTCCGTGCCATGCATGCCTTTGAGACCACAGATATATTGTCCTGAGTTTCATTTTGCCACACTGGCGATAATAGATCAGAGTCTTGCCCAGATTCAGATAGCGTTGATTAATAAAGCAGAGCGCTTAACTTTGTGTGGGTAAACACACTTTGTAACCTACACTTACATTTCTCTGTTGAATCAATAATTCATTGCCGCCGATGATTCTTTCATGAGACTTGCTGCACATTATTCATGCTGGGCTGCAGAAAGTAGGACACATATAGAGTGAGCGAGCTAGCGCTGCTAGCATAAGGATGAGAGTATCGCTGGAAACTCACAGGCTTCAATCGAGGGGGAGGGTGAACGCTCAGAAACGTCTAAATTAGAGAGTTAGCCGGTTTGTGGTTGACACAAAGATTGAGCAGGGTAGCTGGAGAACCTTGGTGGCCTACATTTGCAGTATAACCTGAGCCAGGAAGAGGAATCGTCTGTGTGTTGGATGAAGACATCTCAGGTGTTGAATAAATGTACAGGCAGCAGTTTTCTTTGCTTTCGTTAGCTCAAGGGCAGTGTGTGTTCAGGAAAGGTAATGGTGCACACTTCGTGCTGCGAGAGGTGAATCTCGGGAGGGAGTGTGTGTACGATGGAGAGAGAGAGAGAGAGAGTGAAAGGATGTGATGTTTTTAGACTGTAACAAGTGTCAGAAACCATCTGGTTTTATAGTTGGTGAAACCAGATGCTCATGTTTGGAGAAATTATTTAGAGTGTAAGCAAACAAAAACCACAGTGAGACAAACATTTCTGCAGCATTTTTTTGGGTCCACTGACATCAAACAGATGACAGGGGAAGACAAGCCTGACAGAATGCATTGACATTCCAGAGGCATTATTGTGTTGGACTTCGCAGAGACCATGTAATTGTTGCTGTACAGTACGTATCCTGAATTACAATCACCATGTGCTTATTGTTGTGAATTTACTTTGTGTTCCTCTAGACCAGACGGCATGCCCACAGTCTGTTCACTGCCGCCTTGTGCATATTGCCACCAAAACTGGCAAGAAGCTGTGGAAAATCACAAGCACCAATCAGATTTGCACACTCACTCTTAAAATTAAAGGTTGTTTAATGGCATCAGTTGTTCCAAAAAGGTATTTTATCATCCTTGAAACGTCTTGACTGCACGGAAGTTAGTTCTCAATTTCAGTCCTATGGGTCCCAAAGACTGGAATTGAGAACCAGTGCTTTAGCGAACCCAAAATGGTTCATTGGCATCACTTTATTTTTAAGAGTTTACTGTTCAACCATTTTTACAACTGTGTTTACCGGGTGAAAATAGAAGCACTTTTTTTATATGTTTTATCATATTTAGCAATGAGTATTGTGAAAAGCACTATACAAATACTTTTGACTTTGAGGCCAGAATAAGTGCAAAGTGGACCAGACTTTACGGTGACAGTCAAATTCTGATTATGTTAAACTACTGAAGGTCCTACTGTCAGAACTTGAGAATCTCTAAAGGGAAAAGCATCAAAATAGTCAAAACATGATTTCAACAGAGATGTAACAGTGGGCAGTGTTATATATTATCGACAACTCAAATACTGGACAGTGATTGAATTCTCATAGCTAGTAGTTTGTTTCAAAATCTTTATTGTAATTGTCCAGTTTGAATTAAATGAAATTAATGAAAACTTTTATGATGTCTGTGTTTCAGCTGTAATAATGGATGGTAATATTCTAGTAGTCCATTTAGAGCTGAAAGGGCAGCAGGACATCCTGACCTTTCTTAGACTAATGGTTTCTCTCTCTCTCTCTCTCTCTCTCTCTCTCTCTCCCTCTCTCCCTCTCTCTCTCTCTCTCTCCGTCCGGCAAACACTCAGTGGAGTGCAGTCATTCCCGGGGGTTCAGAGTACACAGGAACTGCCCTTAGAAACACAATCTCTGCCAATGAAAGTGAAGAAACGTGTTTCACATTTGAGAAACACTTGAGATTAGTCTGCCTGATTGTTGGGAAGTAATACAATGTTTACACTTTCCCATGTGTTGTATGGTGTGGTCTGTTGTTAGCGCACCTGGACTTTGTTGTCAGGGAGTGTTGTTTTGTTCTTTCCTTCACCTCATTAATGGAAAGGATGGGGACTTTTTTCATTCTTATCTATATTGCATGTGCTGTTATCGTGGTTCAGACACAGTTCAACCATTGCGCAGGACAACAGGACAGGAGGACAGTGTATATCGTATGTGTTCTGCGATAAAGTGTCCCATGTCTGGTTTATGTTTACTGTGACAGTTGAATGTATCATGTTACTTGTAAAATATCCAACTATGAACAGTTGCTGGAGTGTGACAGTGTAATCTTATGACTCAGTATTTCAAAATAAAGGTTCGAGTGGATTTCCCCTCAAGAAAACCTCCAACAAAACAGTGTTCGCCAAAACTTCAATAAAAAAGTACATAAATAAATAAATACATTTAAAATGATATTATGGTTTATCAGAGTTTTTCTCAGAATTGCAAAAAAAAAAAAAAAAAAAAAAAAAGTTGCAATGTTTGATGAAAAGTCACAATTACCTTTTTTATTTATTTATTTTTATTTCATGGTGGTATAAACATAAAATATATATCACAGTTCTTATTTTTCTTGTCAGAATTGCAAGCGTATACCTTCCAAATTCTAAACAATATATATATATATATATATATATATATATATATATATATATATATATATATATATATATATATATATATATATGGGGCCATTTAAATTCATTCACACCTCATATAATATATTGATACATTTTAACATAGTTTACAATAGATTTTACAATAGATTTTAATTTAATACATCAAAATAGTATTGTTTGAGTTGAATTAATTAATGAATTAATAAATTCCTCCTTGGCAAGTATAAAATCCTTGTTCATTGAAAGGACCTACTGCCCTTTTGAACAATAGTGTTTATCTTTATATTTGCTGTACTCTCAGTAAAGTTCTAATGACCACTGTTATATAGTTTTACAGCATTTTGTATTATCTTCCCAAATATGGTACGGTCTACAAGATCGTAATAGTCCAACCTTGCTTGTGTGGTACATCGTGTTTGCAGAACCTCCCAGAAAACAAAGCCAGAAAAACAAAGGAAGTATCAGTTTGTCATGATCAGATTATTCTTATAACGTTTCCAAGATGATAACAATCGTCTCCATATCGACATGCACTCAGACAGTCTGATGACCGGGAGCATATTATATGATGAAATAATTGTTTTCATAAACAAATTAGTCCCTTGAAATGGATACGGTCCCATCCCAAGTGGAGAGCCCACTTTTACTGTAACTGCCTGTCTATCTCGTTACATTACAAAATCATATATTTATATTCTCAAAAATATGAAAAGGTAAAAGACTTTATCCGTTCTGATAAGTCTATAAAGGTGATTTCTGCTTACCTTTTTTTATTCTGTGGCACACCAAAGCATTTTTCTCTTGGAAGGTTTTTTTTTTTTTTTTTTTGCCTGAGGACAAGTTCAAAGTTTCCTCCTAAAGCTCCATTTATCACTATGTCTACTTTAGAGGTCAGAGAGCCCTTCAGAATGAAAACACCCCTCCCCAGCGATGCACTATGAGATAATGGATGATTTGAAGGCAAAAGTTGAGCTTGCTGTCAGAGATTTCCAGAGGTATTTATCAGAAAAGAAGTCTGTATGGTCATTAGTGCATTAGAGCATGATGCAATAACACACCTGTGATGATAGACGGATGCAAAGAGCCATATAACAAGCTCACTGTAGACAAACACTTGTATTTTTTTCTTAGCTAATAGTGTATATAATATGTATGGATGTCTAATCATAAATCAGTGGTCCTGTTAAGTTGCTTGATGAATGCAGATCCTGACCTTTTTCATAAATGTCTGTAGAAGAGCACAGTGTCTGGTTATCATTTGCACGCCTCATTGGACTTCAAGGAGAAATTCCATCCCATTCCCATTCATTACAGAGCAACTGAAGCATTATAACTAGTCTGTGCAAATTATGGTGTGGCAAAAAAAAAAAAAAGAGAGAGAGAGAGAAAAAAGAAAAGGAAAGGAAAAAAGAAGATTTCAGATCCATTCGATATCAAAAGGGCATTAAATAAATACATAAGTATACTTTTATGTAAAAATAAATGTATAAATAAAATAAAATAAAATTTAAATAAAAAAAAAATTAAATTAAATCTTATAAATAAACTTGTTTGTTAAATTCATGCAAAAAAAGGCTCAGAAAAATTAGATTTACAATACTGTTAAAATCTATTAAAGTATTTCAAATGAGTAATAATATTTATTTATTTTTAATAGACAAATCAGACTTAATCTGTCACAATTAATATTAATATGCAATATGTGTGTTTCATAAAAACAAATTTGCCCATATTGTAGAATATAGTTAGAATATTGAGCTAAAAAACTGTTCAGAGGTTACAAATTGGCAAAAATATGCTATTTGGTGTAGGTGCTGATATTTATATGGGCAAAAAAAAAAAAAAAAAGATTAAATGTTGATAAATTTGCATAAAATGCATTTAAATATTAGTTGTCACTCTATAGACTGTTTCATTTTTGTGGCCCTAACTTAACTTCTGGTAAACTTCAAATAGAGTCAATAACAACAGCTAAGTTCCTCTTGAGTAGATAATTTTTGATAACAAGCAAAATATGTTTGTTGCGTAAATCAGAAGGACCTATTGAAAATGCAAATTCATTCTCTGCCAGCAGGAGGTGCTATAAAGCGGGAGAAACAGAGGTTTCCTCGGTAACGGCTGTACACCAAGCAGCCCTCTGCTTCATCAGGCATAATCATATGCAAGATGAAAAGAAAATGACATTTTCTAAAGACAGTCTTACTTCAGAAATACAGTGATATATAACACCCGTGCCTTGTTTTGATTTTTAAACATGAAGTACGTGTTTATTCAACAAAACCTTTTGGAAAATCAGTCAGTTTTTATACCGTGGTGGGTCGCCACAAATAAATACTCATATGGGAAACATATCCCACAGCACAACAACCTGAGCTCAGCTTTATTACTCATCACTTTAACTTTAACTGTGTTTGTAGTCAGTGCCACTAGCCAGACTGAAAAACAAACACAGACCGGGAGTTCACTTCGGGCCAGGAGCGTGCGCCCGATCAAAACGTCTACACTGGATCTCCCAATAATAGGTCTTAGTGAGATTATATTTAAATGGCTAGCTCTGCTGTTTCAAAACATATAATTCAATTCAATACAATGATGGCAAATCATGCACGGATAATCAAAAAATCAGCAAATCAGCTTTAGTCCAGTAAGTGTTCATTTTGAAATATCACTAACAACATAAAAGTTATTGTTTACTCCATAAAAAATTCATTGCACTGACCTGCAGATACAACGACACTTTTAGAGTTAAAGGCCTTTTTGTGAATAAACTATTAACTGTCAAACAGACGACAGAGAAGGCATTACAGGTTTAGTCTTTTTTTTTTTTTTTTTGATCATGTTGATAATTTCGAGGCTTAAGATATCTGTGCATGACGCTTTAGGCTTTATTGGGTTAAAACATTTTCTTTTAGCCCACTTCATAACCCAAATTATAACCATATAACTAAGTCATCCTTAGGTTGGCTCACAATACTGCTGTATATCTGAGAAACAAAGCCCAACTCGTGGCATGAATTTGGAGCGATGACTATGTGTATTCAACGACGCTCACAAACAATTAGAAAATACTGCCCTGTAAAATAAAATACAAATTCTAAATCTAACTTTTTTCCATCCATATTGTTTAATGTCCTGCACCACATAACTCATTCCGTGCATAATAAAGTCGATCTCATTTTCCGAGGCCTGCAGCTGAACTTTAGATGTGTGTGTAACAGGATTCGGCCATTTGCGGCAGGCTAATCACTTCAGTGTGAAAGCCGGCGATCGCATGGGAAGAAAGCGCCTTTGATGTCCTGTCTGTGCATCGGGGTCAACCGGCATCACACTCCCACAATTCCCTGCTAGTCCAAATGGCAAAGCTGGTGAACACACAGCAATTCAGCCCTTCGCTTTTAATAAAGCTGTCAGCGATGACACCGCCGGCCGGGTCTGCGTGCGTGCCGTGCGCGTGTGTAACTTCTTCCTCTCTCTCTTCCTGCGATCAGGACGAGGGGGATTATGGAGATGAGGTTGTGCATTGTTATAGACTTTGGAGCTTTGTTTTTTTTTTTTTCTCACAGAGCAGTCTGCAGCTTTCCCCGCTTCCATAAATGCCTGCACTGATGAGCTGTCTTTGGGTGAAAAAAAAAAAAAAAACACCTAACAAAGCTATTTTAGCTCAGCTGTTAACTAGATGTGGCAGGCTTTGGCTGGAGGAAACCATGGCATTTTCTCCAACTCTATTTCTTTCTGCCCTTTCAAGTTTTAATTACCCTTGCCCTGCCAAGTGAAGCCAGATCATTTGCCAGCGTCACAAAAATAGCACTGCACACAGCATTTTGCATATCATTTGAGTTTGAAAAAAAAAAGAAAAAAAAAGGATGAATTACAAAAATTGCATAATCACAAAATTATGAAACAAATGATGACTTGCTGGATATACCATAAAAGATAAGAGATAATATCTTTGACACTATTATGCAACATTAAAAAAAATTTAATCTTTATCATTTTTAAATCAGCATTTATTTTTATTTTTGGCAACACTTTATTATACAGTGACCTTGTTACACATATTACGTGCACTTTTTTTTCTGATAATAACAACTAAACCTAAACATGTTGTTAACTAATTTTACAATTGCAAAGTGTGTACTGTATCAGCTACTGTAATGCACAATTTAACCTAGCGTACATGCACTGCAGTAAGCAAAAGTGCACACAACCATTTCGAACATGGGAATAATAATTAAAAGAAGGTGTTTATTTTTTAAAAGCAACATGACATCTACATGAAATGTGCGTTTTACTCTAATACTGAAGCAAAGTACACTTGCGTCTTGGATTTGATAACATAGTATATTAATGTAAACACAATATAATTATTATACAATATTAATAATACATTTATTGCATAGTTGCAAACAGTTGTAAGATCAGTGAGGTCTCTGTTTATAGTCGCATCCAGGTGTAAAGCCAGTGGTGCTTCATAATCCATATGCCTCTAATGACCTTGTAAGTATTTTGACAGGCTGAACCATTATGCAAATCAAGCGATGAATACATTCATCAGCCACGTCTCCTAATTTTCCCAAATCTCCGAGGTCCAATCAGTGCTGTGGGTCGTGTGATTAGAAGAGTCACATGCGTGTGCGACCTCAAGAGCCACGCACCCTTTCAACCTCAGGTTATGGAGCAGGGAAACACAGACCAACACTGTAACCAGGCTCCAGATGTGCATCGTTTGTCTCTGCAGCGCAGAACCTAGAGCACCTGTCGAAGTGTCTGAAGGTTTAGCGCTGGACTATGGGGACAGGGGTGTTTCTGCGTGAGATGTACAGTACTCACACACACTAACAGACGGGCTTACCCACTGGTCCCCTCCCCCTCCCCCTCCCTTTGGACTAAGAAGATTTGTGGTTCAGACAGCTGGGTCTGGCAGTTCATGGCCCAAACCAGCCCTCCTCAGCATTTACCAGCAACCGCAGACGCGTCTCTGAGTAATTATCAGTTGATCGATTGGAGTAATATGCAAATATCCGCTCACATCCATGATGAATGAACTTTATATCTACATTTTGAAAATCTAATATGTGTGATGATGCAACAATTCTTGCACACTGCACACAGTGTCTTTGCAACAAAAGGCATATGTGCGTCATATATGATTATTCACAGCCACCGGTTCACGGTAACACACTGAGTGCTGTCTGCATCTATTATTAATTTCCAGCCTTCACGTTATGATGGTTTTAATTAAAGACTAAATGTCTTTGTGGCCTTCTTTCAGAAGAATGAAGCTCTGAATGACCCTAATGTCAAATGTGCGCCTGGCAGTTTTGGGGATTGTCCCGTTGTTAAAATTCCACTGAGCCACACTAAATGTTATGCACATTCACACTAGCAAAAATAAAATCAATGATTTTTTAGTGACAACTCTTGGGAAGGCTGAAAATTCTGAACGATTCTGTACCAAAATATGGATATGAATAACTAAACAAAATCTAGTAATGTACGTAATTGCTCATTATTCGTTTAGTTTGCATAACTAAAATAACGTTATAACTCCAACAACATCTATGACAGCATTACAACATCTATCAAATATTTGATTTTGAGAATAAAAGTTAGCATGAAGGTCCATATCTAAACCTAACTTTTAGTAGGGGTGAACATATCGCACAAAAACCTACAAATGAGATCCTTTAAATTCCATTGTACTTATTCACCACCATTTCACAAAACACAATATAGTTATGAATCGCCATGAGAGTGTTATTTGTAACTTATTTCATGTAATAAAATAATTTTCATGCAAATAAAACAAAGATTATTGAACTTCAAGAAAATAAAATTTTCGTTTTAATTCAATGTCTTACAATTCGATTTAAATTTCAAGTTTATTTATCATATGTACGATGTCAGTGACACTTTGCACACTGAAATACTTAGGTTGAGTTTCAAGCATTCTACATTAGTGCAATACAATATAATAATAATAATAATAATAATAATAAAATAAAATAGTCCTGTAATATGTGCAGTATGTTTTTGAAGTGCATTTGCTCATTGAGTACATTTACATGGATAACTATTAAGAAAAGACTCTGATTAAGGAACTGCCATGTAAACAGAGATTTTTGGTTACCTTTATCCAGCTAAATTCGTACTCGAAGTAAACAGAAATCGAAATAGAAATCGATTTCAAAATCGTTTATACATGTAGTATGACAAGTACCTGAACCTGAAGCTTTCATAAAATAAAAAATGAAACACCCAGAACTGTATATGACATCATAACAAAGACAAACTATATGTTTATACAATTCTGGAATGGACGATCCAGTTTTTCATGCAACTGAAAATTTTATGTGAGGGCAAAATACTTCTCCATGCATATATATATTATTTCTGCACCATGTATGAATAGAAGACATCTAACAGCACAAATATGCAGTCACGTGGTTTGACTAGTTTGATAGCATTGGTGTTTTATAACTTCATTGGAGGATCTCAGCTGAACCTCACCATAGGGGGTTAAGCCTTTCACCCACAATCCCGACAGCAAGTGGGATTTAGCAAATTGCATTTGATAGCAGAGCACCCTGCACTTACTTGTTATGAAGAATCAAGTTCTTCAATTAACAATAAAAGTATGCATTCAGAATTAGCATTTGAGATGTAAATAACGTCTTTGGTAGCGAGTGAATTGCAGCTGGCAGTGGTGTCATACAGAGACGCGCTGTAGCAGACGTCTGGTCTGTTTCTCGTCTGTAGCAGCTCGTATGCAGCTCACACACACACCATATGCTTGAGTTTCACAGTGTTACCTCAGGAGCCTCCAACATGCTCAAGGACCAGCTTAAAAACATGCTGCTATGGATTACTCTCAATATCTCTTTCAGTTCATATTGAGATGGATGCAAAGACTCGGTCATTGGCTGTATCTCAATTTAAAGCACTAAATATTTATTGTTGTAAGGAAATTCTCTGTAGATTTTTGTTATAAGGTTTATTGGCGATAAAGCAAGCATCAGTATTATTCAGGGATTTCTCTAAGGAAAGAATCTCTTAAGCTCATTGTAGGGAGCAAGAAAAAGAAAAATATGGGAAATAATGTACATACTAATATATATATATATATATATATATATATATATATATATATATATATATATATATATATATATATATATATATATTTCAAGGATATAAAAGGGGGACATGTTTACTCAAAAGTGGGAATTGTGAGATTAAATTTAACATCGTGAGAAAATTTTTGAATTGTTTTAAATGTAAAATTGAGAGATCTAAACTAAAAGTTTTAAGATGTAAGCTTGGCATTTTGAAATCTAAATTTGGATTTTTGAAATATAAACTAAGAATTGTGAGATTTAAACTTGGAAATGTAATATTAAACTCAAAATAGTGAGAGTTTTCAGATACAATTAGGCAATTATCTTATTTATTTATTTATTTATTTATTTTTCAAATTCCATGGCAGTAGTTACTAGAAAAACTTTTATTTTTTATCTTTTATTTTTAAGGTCTGTTTACATCAAGAAGGCTAATATATTTAAAATGATAAAGTTAGCATTCATAGTGTGTAGTACACAATCCCTCAGCAATGCTTGCAACTGCATAGCAACATCGAAAATCCCTCAGAACTCTATAGCAATGCCCTGGAAACAGCACGATGGCAGCGACTTTTACATGGACAACCAACAATCTTGTTTCAGAGTAATTTCATGAAGCAATCCTCTCACTTTCATTTAAAGACTAATTCACCTTTGGAAATGGAAGGTTTTTGAAAGCTTCCAAACTGCGTTTGTTTTCATTGTTAATGAAATCATGTGCAACAATGAGGTGATCAATCACTGCTATTCTTCACTGTCACACTGTCAAGCTCTGTGAATGGAAGGGAGAAAGACTCTGGCAGTGGCCAGTGACCAGTGACTCCGGGAGCTTCATGGACAATAGAGACACAATGGAAGTGAAATGCACAATTAGGGAACTTTAGCGCCACTTGCCAAGTTTACAAAAGTGGGGAGTACATATAGTAATCAAAATATTATGGCCTGTTACTCACAGTTGAGCAAATTCATAGTTTAAGAGTAGGTTAAGAGTTGACAAAACAAAATATATCCAAACAGGTTTCGATCAGGTCCAGCAGGTTCACAACGCTTGCTATATCCATCCTCTGCCAAAACCCATGCAGTGAAATATGGAGAGCATCGATTTGATTCGCTTGTCTTCTGCGAGATATAGTTAATGAAAACTAAAACTAAAACCATAAAAAAAAAAACTTATTTAAACTTATTTAAATAAACTTTAAATAAAACAACAATTATAATAAACATACGCTTAAATGTTTTATTTCATCGTCTTAATTTAATTTCAAGTACTAAAATAACTAAACCTAAAGGTGAAATAAAAATGTATAAATTCGTTAAAAACAGCTAAGGTTAAGTCCACTAAGAAAAATTATTTAACCCTTTAATAAAACTGAATTATATATATATATATATATATATATATATATGAAATTATATGAATTAAATATCAAATTAATAAATAATAAACCTGGAGAGACAACACAATTTATTTATTTACTGAAGACTTAGAGATCATTATTGAAAATATCATGAATTTAAATAAATTCACAAGCAATGAAAATATAACTGCTTTCACAAAAAGCAGCAAAAAAAAGAGATATTATTCAACTATACAAGTGAATGAACATATGTTTTAAATAAATACATAAATACCAATAAATACAATAATGTATTAGTAGCAAAATTGGCAAATGTTTTCTCTGAAATGCTTTTCACTGTGAACTGCTTTAGTCTGGAGTGGCTTTATTTCTTCATATAAACGGTATGTCACTCTGCTCACAGCTGATTCATCGTGTTTCTTATCCAGAACAGTAAATTACCAGTGTTATGATCACTGCTAAACACATAAATCCATCATCTCATCCATTACTCAAACTAATTTCAAACTTACCTTGATAGCCACTGAACCTGGATTGAGCAAATAATTGTCATAAAATGTATGGAAAAAAGTGCTTTTTCTGCCTTGACTGACACGGCGAGCATGATTTGACCAGGTACAACATGTTCCTGGATCAACATCCTTGTTGATCCTGGAACTACATTCCAATCAACCAATCAGAATTGAGATATATCTTTTCAGGAAATATCTGTTTTAGGCTTACAATCAGAGTTAGGAGCTTCTACACCCTTGATAATCAGCTATCATTTCCCACTGATTTTAGGAATAAATTATGGGTAGGTTTAGGTTTAGGGGTAGGGATTGTGTTAAGTCTATATTTTTGGACAATAATGTTGATCCAGGATCATCAGAAGATGTTAATCCAGGAACATTTCTTACTTGGCAAAATCACTGCGACCTATTTTACACTTTAATCCCAGTATAGTCAGGTTTTACAATGTAAAATAAGGTAGAATGAGCCAGTCATTGTTGCAAAATAAAACAGCCTGAAACAGAAGTAATTTTATCCTGCACATTTATGGCTACAGTCCAAATGAATAGCTATGAAATTTTGATTTGAGTCAAAATTGTTGTATGAGACTGTCAGACATATTGTATGCACTGGACAAAAAATACAACAATACTTGACTGCATACTGCAGTGATTGACCACTCAGCCAGCTGTAACAAGAATGTCCTCACAAAACATTTTTAGTGTGTGAAATATTCTCGAACCATATTATAGTTTGTATTTTGTCAGTCACGACTACCCACTGGCTTCTGAGTCACCCTCTGCATCCTACGATGTGCTGCTCTCAGACGGTGCGCTGACTCTCAAATTGTTCCTCTTCCTGTACTTTTGTCCAAGTCCTCGCTCTCTTTAATGCCAGGACACGATTATCAGGAGCGACAGCTCAGCTGTGTCTGCCCAAACCAAGCCTCCCCTCTGAGTGCAGCGGCAAAGACCCTGCTGCTTCCCTGTAGTCCTCGACAAGTCCAGTTCACTCTTTCATTTCGAAGTGGCAGCCTGTTCATTTGAAATGAGATTTAACTAGACCTGCATCAAATCTGTGCATGCAGTACTCCAAATTTTATCCGAAAACATAGCCTATCTATTTTTTTTCTGCTAGTTTTTCGTCATTTGTGTTGCTTGCTAAAACAGGCCTCACTGATATTATTGAATATTCTCATGTCTTGGCGTATCCATTCTAGCGCCACAACAGATGCAATTAAACTTCCACTGAAGGAAGGGTTTAATACTCTGAAGTGACTTTTGGCAGCTCATACAGCAGCCATCGCCTATCAATGACTCAGAGATGCATAGGTGTGTTCAGAAATCCAGTGTGAACACCTTCAATTAGACAGATTGCCTTTAATACTTCAATCAGACTTTTTCAGAGGTTTGGGCCTCATTTTTATTGTGCTCTGCTCATTATCTAGACATTAAGCATCAGATCCTGTCCATGATTTTGTGATGTCACATGCAGCCGAGACAATGGTGTTGTGTTATTGATAGGTTTGTATATTCCAGCTCTTTCCTGGCATCTGAAGAGAAAGCATTGGCTGTTGTTCTTCAGCTTGTGGTTCTGAACTCAGGAGGAGCTGGGTCTGATGTCGGCTGCTGGATTTCTCCGAGTGTCTGGTGAATGAGGACAAGCGCTGAGGAGCGTGGGATGTGTCGGGAGGGCACGGCACGGGAATATGTATAATCATGCAGATGAAAGAGATTGAGCTGCAGTCATTGAGCCACATTTATCTTGTGGGTGGAAGTGCTGCTTCGGCTTAAATTTGGATTTTAAGAATGCAGTGGAAAAATAGAGCTAGGTAGAGCTAGAAAAGGCCATGTGAGCTTAAATCACATTTGCTCTGTGAATACAGACCTGCTTTTGGAAACCTTCACATTTTTATGTTGCAAAATCTTGTTGCTTTAAGGAATAGTCAACCTGATATCACGGCAATTCCTAAATGTTTCACAAGGTGGCTTTTTTTTGACGAATTCGTACGACCAAACTCTGTCTTGTTGCCAAATCGTACGTAATTTACGATTTGCACAATTCGTATGAATTTGTATGAATGACCTACACCTTACCCCGCCCCTAAACCTAACCGTCACTGGGGTCGTATAAAATCATACGAGTGAGGTCGTACAAATTCGTACGAATAAGCCACCTCGTAAAATACGTACGAATTGGTCATGAGATAGCCTTGGAATAGTTATAATTTAAAGTACGTATGTCACATAGTGCAAAATACATCAGCTAAATTATCAGACATGCCTTGTTAATAATAATAATAATAATAATAATAATAATAATAATAATAATAATAAAAACATTTTAATATATATATATATATATATATATATATATATATATATATATTTTTTTTACATTTTATGTACTGGCACAATACATAGATTGTAGAAGTAATGCAATATTATTGTCACAAAATTTAAAACATTTATTTCAGCTGTTCACATTTTATGTCTTATAGATATCATTCTATATAATATATTATTATATTACTTATAGAATATATTGTCATATATTTAAAGTATTGTCTATTTTATGTAGATAGATAGATAGATAGATAGATAGATAGATAGATAGATAGATAGATAGATAGATAGATAGATAGATAGATAGATAGATAGATAGATAGATAGATTTTATATATTTATAATGCATTATGATTTTTTGTTATGAAACTATATTTAGGTACAGGATATACTTAATGAGTCTATCATCTTTACCTCAATACATTTTACATGGGATTATATCATATTATATAGCATACAGACTTAATAGAAAGTGTTGCTTCATTACTCGTATTATAGGGGAATTTCAGTGTAATATCAATCCAACACAATCAATATAATATACGACTGAACACAATGTGCGCATAGCTGTCATTTTTCGCATGATTCGTCTGACTTACACCTTCATTAGTCTGGATGAGTCTGGAGTCATGAGCAGTGCTTGATGTCTATTGGAGAGCTGTGATCGTTTACTCCTCCTCCTCCTCTTCATGCTGTCGGCTGTGTGGGTGTCTGACAGCTCCGGGAGTCTCAAACCCGCGCGCTTCAACACTCACCGCTCTCCGCGCAAATGCGCTTTTACTCCCGCGTACCTTCGTTCCGCGCGCCTCATGTCCTCCGGAACTCTCCAAGGATCGACGCGGTGCTGATGTGAGTCCGGTACTTTCATTCACTCGGCACGTTTCTTCAGTCGACGAGTATGCGTTCACGGTGGAGTTACATCGCCTGGATTTGCGTCTTCAGTCTCGGCGCGTTCAGGACATTCTGCATCCCCGGTAATGAAGGTGAGTCGCGGGATCCGGGAACGGTGCTGTTTGCAGGGATTGATGGTTGACAATCACCGGATTGCGCTCGGAGAAGAAGGTTCAGCATAGAACACTCTTCAGATCATGAACCGTTTTTGGCTCCATGAGGTCTTGGGTTGCTATTTGGTTGTTGGAGACTAAAAAAGTTTTTAATGTTAAATTAAAGACCCCTTTGATCCGTGCGATGGTTTCCGAGTTCGCTACATTATCACGATAGTGTTTATTTATTTATTTATTTTAAATGACCAGAAAACAATTTTAAGAAGTTGTTAGAACTGAAGATTCTAAAATGGCATTAGACTGTGAAACTGTTTGGTTTTTAATGGAACCATTGTTTTTCATAGACGAGCAGAATTTACCAAGAACAAATACAGAACATTAGAGAAGAATAAATGCATCAAAAACTGTCAGATTTAGTTTTATTAGGTAGTAGCCTGTTTTTGTGACATATGACGTGGATGGTTCTCCAACAGAAATGTTCTCCACACAGCATGAAATATCATATGTGAAGCATTGCGTAATATATTATCCACAAAGCCAACAATGATTTCACACCAGACTGTTTAATGGAGCAGAAGATCCGGTGAAGACCAGCGATTCCAGTTCACCAAACTCCCACAGCCAGGTGCTTTCTAAACCTCTCAATCCGCTCTCGCACATTCACTGAAAACATGAATTCATAAAGTATGTTGTGAATCGCTTCGTTGCCTTTGAACATGTTCACTGGGTCCCCTTTAAATATTTGATGCTCAGTATTGTTCAGTATGAACGTCCATTCACAATCACAGCTCAGATCAGACTGAAAGCACTATTCACTGAAGCTCAACCGTCAAGCTTTACAAGAATCAATTCAGCGGTCTATTAAAGACCTGTTGTAGCACCATCTTTCAAGACACAGGTATTAAACGATAGATGTAATGCCTATATATAATATGATTTCTCAGCACACACAAACAAAGATATATGGAGGAACTTCGTTAAGGCTTTAAGGTTTCATCCTTTAATTTACAAAAGTTAAATTTGCATACAAAAATATCTGTTGCGTTGGACCACAATGCCACTTTTGGTAAAAATATGATGTCTTCTTTTTGTGAGAGCTGATGTGTGCACGTGGGATGCTGCATTTGCATGAAAGGCGTAAAGACAAAGGAAGCACACACACACGGCTTCATCAAAGTTCCCTAAATTTGCTTTGTAGTGGTCAGAGAACAGCAGGCGCCGACTACAAATCATGTTTCATATTTTACAGCGTTATTTCCCAGGACACAAAACTGTATTCCTGTGAAACCCTTACTGGACGTTTTCACTAGCGTAGCTACATAAAAAAAAAAAAAAAAAAAGATTTCACCCGGTGATGCCATGGGAAATGTCAACAAATGATCTGCGAGTAAAATTGATGCGTTCCGATTTATCACTCGAGCTGAAGTGCGCAGACTATAGAATATGTAAATATTCTAATGAGCAGGAGTCAGCATATGGATAGTGCGGTGACAAGTGTGGGGATGAGTTGATTGATTGTACGCTGATGATGGCACAATAAAAAATGAGAGCAGGATGGGGGAGGGCGCTCGGGTGCCTACACAGACTGGCACAATGGCCCAGCAGACGACAAGGACAACGGCCACTCCAAAACCACAACAGCGGCGATAGTCTGCTAGAATTACAGCAAACCTGTCGATTCGGAGAGCTGCGACCCGCTGTAATCTGCACTTTAACAATATTTACAGTTACAGTACGATCGGACTGTTTATCCTTGAGTTTTCCAAAGCAGAAAGGCGATTTTCCGTTAAATATTCTGCAACGTACTACTCTTCCATACACTTCTTCTTCAGTGTTGCTCTTTTTCTAGTTTTGAAATGTATTTCCCCCCTCCCGAAGTTAGATTTCCACACATCCGCACCTCTTTCGACATTTGTATTTGCCTAAGGATGGACATAACCTCTCTTTTATCTAGTTCAGAACTGCTTTTCTTCCTGCTAATTAGATTTATGCGACTCTCCCCGGGATATTTTTTCCCGTTTAAGTAGGACAATGTACGTGGATGTCTGTCATTCAAAAGAAACACGTTTAGACCTCGTTTAAATAGGACACAAGTGGATTTCACAAGTGGTGTTCTCACAAATCATTATCAAATTTGAGGTTACATAATATTTGAGATCAATAGCCATTATTCGCATTCAGCTGTTGGTCTTGTTTATTAGGGCATGAAGTGCGAAAATGATCCTAAATATGTACTTTATATATCAGAAGTTTTGATGAACACATCTTTACCCTTCACATCTTCCTTTTTAGCTCTATTATGACATTTGTGTTGGTGTTTTAATCATTAGCTTGTTGTTTTGATCCCCAAAATGATATTGCTATTGTGAGTCATCTCACACATGCGAAACAGTCTCGCCACATAACCTTTGATCAACACAAGGTCAAATTAAAATGCAGCCCTGATTGGACTGTGAATGTAAAGGTCATCTAATTAGCCGCGGCGGTACTCGTTCGTAAAAGGTTCCAGCAGATAAAAAAGAACCTGTGACCTACTCTGGTTATCAAATACTGGCACAATAATCTAGAAAGACGGGCTTGATTAATAGACATCTCACATAGAATGTGCACTCAATTTAACCAAGGTCAAAGATTATGCAACAGATATTATTCCATGTTCTTTTATATTTTCTATAGGGTATTTTCAAATGATTTTCTGCTATGTTCTGAAACATTTAGATGAATATCGCAACAAGCCCATGTGATCTCATTTGTTTTAGCAGGCATTCAGATGTGAAGTGTCTGGATACATAATATTTTCTGTCCCTGACTGATTTTGAAGGGGGATCTCCCCCCCCCCCCAAATCATAAGACATACTATTTATTTTCTTTATTATTTATTTCTGACCCAAGTCCTTATTAAAATAGGGACCGGTTACAAATAAAACACAATTGGCATAATCTTAAACATTTTACAGAAATGCATTTTTATTTTAAGGGTTATATATTTTTGGATTTATGTAATTGATATACTCATTTTATTTTACTTTGAATGACACAGATTAAATAGGTTTAATAAAATGTTCAATTTAAAATCTATTTGCATTATATCCATATGTGCTTTACTTATAAATGTCTATAAAAAAACAAATAGACTGAGACTATATTGTTATTAAGGGATAAAAAAAATGATAAAAAACTATATGATTATGTGACTATGTGATTGAAGATAGTGCCATTGTTACAATGTAATAACATTGTAACTACTATGTTATATTAATATGTACTTACTATATAGTTAGAGTTTGGTTTAGGGATAGTTGTAGTAATTATGTATTACAAAATTAAGTGCATGTAACAACAGCACTGTAAAATAAAGTGCTACTGAAATCTATAAAAACAAACAAGATCTGAGTAAGACGATGTTGTAATAAAGAATAAATCTAATGTGATATGCGATCTGCATATAAATGCTCTTTCTATATTGCTTTTACAACTCCAGTTCATTGATTTGTCCCCGTTTCTCGTTCTCCCGCAGTGAACTTGCTGGACTCTCGCTCTGTCATTGGTGACCTGGGGTGGGTCGCCTACCCGAAGAATGGGGTGAGTTCCACACATCGTCCTGCCTCTCCACACTTTGAGTTAAGAGCCGATTTAGGAGAACATCTCAAGGTCTCAGATTCCCTCAACAGCAGAAAAGACAGTTTCAAAGTGGAAAATAATAGAGCATGGAGAGTGCAGCACGGAGAGAGATAGAGAGAGAGAGAGGGACTATGAGAGGTCAGAGACAAACAGAGAAGAAGGGGAAGCCCTTTTTTGTTCTAAAAGAGGCACAAAGACACACTAAACCCGCTGTTCTAATTTCTTTGTGACACTTAGAGTGTGATTCATTTCTGTTGAGCCAGCGAGCTGGTAAACCCACTGAACAATGTGTTGAATTTTAACGAGAAATGTCCAACTTTATGTACATATCTGTTTTTGGAATCCCGATTTCCATTGAGAATGCCAAAGTGAAGAAAGCTGAAGGTACATGAAATGGTGTGTCGGGAGAAAAGGAACATGTGTTGAGTATCTCGGTTGTTTTTGACAAGCTGACAGGAATAGGCAGCTACAAACTCGAATAGAACAAGAAAATATATATCCCAGTTTTGCTTCAGGTCTGTCAGTATCACAATGTTTTCACCCCCCCCCCCCCCCAAAAAAAAGCAACACCATCATGTGACCTTCTTTTCATGACATCACCGTATTTGCCGTTCCAAGAATAGTGCACCGACTAGGGCTGTGAAATACTGACAAAAACATCTTTTTTTCAATGTTTGTTGGTATTTTTTAAAATTATTAAACAATATTGTGCTGATTTTGTTTTTCTGCTGGTACCATGACTGGTCTATATGGAAGCCCAATTTTAGCAAAAAAATTAAATTAAATAAAAATACCTCACTGTCTGACTTTTCTCAGAATTGTGAGAATATTCATTCGCAATTGCTTGCTATTCAGAATTGCATAAAAAAAAGTCACAATTGCAATATATGGAGTAAAAATTGGGAGATATGTAGTGAGTTAGAAAGTCCAATTCTGAGGGACAAAAAGTCTGTTTTCTTACAATTTCGAGTTTATATCTCTCATTTCTGACTTTATAACACATAGTTTGTGTTATAAACATGTACTTTGTGAGTTATAGAGTCAAAAATGTTAGATAAAAACTCACAACTCAAGTCAAGTCAATTACAAACTTTATTTCTCAGAGCTGCAAGTTTAAATCTTGCAATTGTGACTTTTTTGTGGTAACTACCAAACAAATCAGAGTTGGGAGAAAAAAAAAAAAACCTTTCTTCTTTATTTCTTTTTCTTCTTTTTTCTAAAACGGACTTCCAGAGGTTTAGGCCTGTCATGGACAAATAAATAACACCAGTAGGTGGCAGCAAGTCCCTGTCTTAATGAGTGATTCATTGGATCATTAAAAAAAAAAGAGTTATTGACAATCAAAATATCACTAGGTATTGCTCTGAGACATGCAAATGTTCCTCTCTGGCTTTATTTGGAACTATTTTCAACAGCAAAACAGATAAAAATAAAAAAATAAAACAAAATCTAATTTGATGTTACTTAACTATATAAATACAAAAATGCAAACCTTTACAAGAATATTTTTTTGCTTTCATAACTCAAATTATCAAGACATTTTAATTGCATCCTCAACGCTTCTTCAAGCAGTCAATGATTTGGATTCTCAAGACATGTTTTTGTCGTTTCTTTTTTTTTTTTTTTTCAAAGTGAGTGAGAACTATACTCGATAAAGTCAGCTCAATTATCAACACAACCATTATGGTATTATTGCAGATGGTTACTATTGGACACCTTTAGCACTGACCCAGCTCTCACTTCTAGTTTTGGATTTTGAGATTTTGATTAGAAAAGTGTGTTTGCTTTTGGACTGTGCAAACGTTGTGATTTCTCCGTTCTCAATATCAGCTCGTTCATCCCAGCTGCTTTTTAGAGGCCTTTATTGTTATCCAGCCGTGGTCTGCGTCCAGTGTTGACAGTGTGCAGTTATAGCTTAATTCAGTTTCCTGTTGTGATGGTAAAAAAGAGCGCTTGCATTGTGCTTACCTGCACCTGCCCTCCAATGCAACAATACGGGCCGACAATAGATGCCAAAGTCTCCAGGCGCGCTGGATAACACCTGTTAAAGGAGATGATTATCCCTCCTCTCAGATGGAAATGCAAACATCCTCGTGTGATATCCTGTATATGACGTGGAATCTGAAGAGCGATAAATCAATGTCAAATACGGCAGAGGGCTTTTCACATCCTCCTCAATGGCTATTGAGATTGAATGATTTTTGCTCTATTATTAGATGTTCAAATTACTCAAGGGTGACATGTGCCATCTGAGATTATGTCAGCAAGCCTGAGATGTTAACTAGAATTGCTATAATCAGTCCCTCTAGAAAAACACGGATTTTTTTTGTGATTGTTGCGGGCAAAAATCCTTGATTTTTGTGGCACGTTGTCTTAAAAAAATGCGATGGAATATGCAGGATATTTTTGCAATTTCATGCGATGAATTTGCGTGAACTTGCAAAAACTGTGGTTTGATGAAAAAAGAGAAAAAAAGGTGATTCCCCCAACACCTTTTTCTCACTAGGCTACTACCTTTATGTAAAGAGTAATTTCTTATTACTTCCTATGATAAGCGAGCATACTAAATCCCAGAATATTTAAGTTGCAATCTCTTAAGTTATTTTACATACTACTAATATAATTACAACTGTAAGTTTTTGGTACTGTTCTGTAACAAAAAAGTGCAATCTTACAACTGTGAAGTTGCATCAACTTCTGAATGAAACTACAACGGTGTTAGTAGCCTAGTGAGAAGGGGGTGTTGGGGGAATCACCTTTTTTCTCTATTTCATCAAACCGCAGTTTTCGCAAGTTCTCGCAATATAATTTGTCTCCACTTTCATGTAACAAATCAGGAAACTGCTTCGCGCGTTCTTTTGCGCTTATTTTTGTTGGCAAATAAGAATGATTTGCACGCTTCAAGTTTCACCCTGATTTCACCGCGCAGTTTGCAGGTGATGTTCACGTCACGTAATTACGTCACTTCATAAGGTTCCCATGGCAATAGGGGGACAAGTGTGAGTGTTGTGTGTAGAAAACGCAACATTTTTTCAACTTCCTGCTAATATATATGTGAGTTTTTGCAACGAAAATACAGGGATTATGAAATCATGCTAGCCCCGCATATTTTGCTTTCTGAAATCGGCAATTTATGCAGCAAAAGAGCGCCGTATTTGAAAAAATGTGACCCTGCATAACTATGTGGCCTTTGGCTGATTATGCATTAAATCAGGTGATTGCATAATCACGTTTTTCTGGAGGGACTGTATAATGCAATATGTGTCAAAGTTTGATCAAACAGTTGTTAATATGTAAAATTTTCATTGATTTTTCAAGTCATTCATTCATTCATTCATTTTCTTTTAAAATGACTGTTCACCCCAGAACAAAGTTTAGTGTTCCCTAAAATGCTGTCTGAATAGACAGCTCACTATATGGATTTTGGAACGGAGCTGTTCAATAACAACAGTTTAAATTCTTGTTTGCATGATTTATGTCGGTAACGCAATTGGGTCAAATGCTGGTTTCTGAAGACTCAAAGGCTTTTGGATCTACAATCAGCAATCTGTACTTGCAGGTACATCACAAAACGCCAGCGTTTATCTTTTCTCCCCGGTTTGTTTGTTTTCAACCCTGGCTTCATGCTGCTTTAACCGCTGTCAGAGCGGCCCAGATTTGCCAAGTCAACGGAGCGGTTTACAGGAGCTCAGCTAAATCCGGGCTTTGTGCAGGCCTAGGGCACCTCTGGCTCACACCGCTGTCTCTTACCGAAGGGGAAAAACGCATTGACGTGATGCTCAACAGAAGAGCCTCTCCACCCACCCTGAAAAGTCACATTCACATGTCCCACCACACTCTCACGCAAAGACATTCAGACAGAATCATAGCAGGGAGCTGTTTTCAACCCAGCCTGTCAGTCATGTTTGGCTCCGCCCCCTGTGGACTCTGGGCGGCAATGACAGGGATGGCTGGGTAATGGTGATTTGTGGGTAATGATGGGTTCTTTTTTGAAAGGCAGTGTGTCGTACTTGCTCGCCAGTATTAAGCCGAGGAGGAAGTGCTCTGGGAGCTTGGGTTTATGGGTAAATGCATGCTTATAGCACACGCTAACTCACACTGGGAGAATCTAGGGTTTTAGGAGCAGAACGCATTGGTAAATAAGTGTGCTGGTACAGCAGAGGGAAGGATTTAGACCGAGAGAATGAGAAAATGGAGAGGGTCTCAGTAGGGGACGGTATGAAAGAGAGTTTGAATGATGATGGTTCACAGAAATTTGTGCGCAGAAAGGCCTGACAAGTGAACGAGCAAAGAGAAAAATAAATTATATGGTTATTTTTTATTTGGTTTTTTAGACTATTTCTGACACATAATAGTATATACTGGATATGGACACCACTGACTGCTGTTGTTGAAGGGATAGTCCATCCAAATATAAAACGTATGCCATTAGTTACCCAAAGTCGTGTCCTTCCAAATGCATAAGACATTTGTTCATCTTCTGGTATTTTTAAAAACAAGCTAATGCAATTTTTGTGCATGGCAATGAAGCGCCTTTGAATCAATCAATTGGTTATGGATCATCTGATTTTTAATAAATGGTCTCCATTAGCATGCACTAGCATAGCCACTAGCATACCAAATACACCAGGCTGTTGTCCAGGTGTGCCATTTCAATCTTTGGCTTGATATGATTCATGTTAGCACTACACAGATGTGACACCCATCCCCGTGCAATATCCCTTCTCAATGTGGCGTTTGTAATGAAAGCCTTTTTGAATTATCTATTCGTCTTCATCCATGTGTCAGAAATGTTGTCTTCCCAGAGTGCCTGGTGTTAGTAATGTATTTTCATATGAGAGGTTGAAACGAATATCCAAACGCCCTTGGATATCTTCATGATCCAAATTCGCACAGGCCCATTTTTATTTCAAGTGGCAGCTTTCCCTAAATTGCAGCTTTGCCAATGCAATTTACCAGATCGTGGCCACACTGACTCATATTGGAGAAATCTGTGATACACACTTTTCTGATTTATTCTGGTCCTGATGCATCACCATTTGGCCCTTTGCTGTATATGATCACCTCGAGTAAAATTCATATTGTAATATGGACGTTTGGCTGATTGGAATGAAATTAAAATGCTCCGTGAATGTCCTTTGATTGCTGAACGCGAGGAAGAGAAAAGGGAAGAGTGGTAATGGTACAGGGAAATGGATTTATGGTTCAGTTTTTCAAATGAGATGTGCTTAAGCTGTGACTTTGACATTAATGTTGAAATTTTATGAAATAAACAAAGGAGTATACAGGTATATAAATAATTCCATGACAATATTATAAGTTATTGGACACAATGAATAAATTAAGCAAACCATAGGTTTCTTAGTTGCAGAATGACTTTGAACCCATTTGAGAGACTTTATACCTGACTAAATGTTGAATGGTTCATAAAACTGATTAACTACTGAATGTGCTTTAAATAGACCATGCTTTACAGATACTTATTTCTTAGTTAAAATCTTGTTAATATTTAGCAGTAACTGCTAACGTGTGCTCTATGTACTGAATATTTTAACAAATGGAGTAGATTATGAACTATAAATGCTTATGAAAATGAAGTGCTTAGATGCATTGAATATGCACTTGTAGTGTACTGTACTTACATTAAATATGGGCATATCTGATAAATAAATAAATAAATAAGGCTACTTATGTGTACTTAGAGTATATGAGTATATAGAGTATATTTCATGACAATTTCTTCAATTTGTACTGACGTCATTTTTTTTCTTCTTCAACGTAGATTAAAAAGTGAAAAAGTAACATAGTAAAGCAAATGCAAATCACTTGATTATACTATAACTAGAACTATAGTGTTGTGTGATATTGCATTAAATGTTACTATATTTTAAATGCACTAAATTGCAACTTCAAACATATTTTAATAAATGACATGGGTTTCAATAGAAATGACATTAAAGCCAACACGATCTCACTCCAACTCGTCACATGTTGACGCTTGCGCAGGGCACTTTGGCGACACTTTTTGACACACAGGGTACCCCTTTAGCATCATTTTACGACGTGCAGGGTGCTCCATTGCTTTAAATAAGAAACCCTTAACGTCAATATGCAAAATTATATATTGGGCAATACTATTGGTTTATGGTTGGTTTTTGCAATAAATACCTGTGACTGTACTTTTATGTGCCTGTTACGTGTTTTATATTGTTCAGAAGTGGGTAGGTTTAGGGTATGGGGTGGGGTTACGCTACAATGAAAGTATTAATTTATATAAAATTATTCATTTGTTTTTTTTTTTATTTCAAATGCATGAAAACAATTAAATTAAGACAAACAACTGGAAAAATGCTTGGAAAATGTTCGCTAAAAGGGTAAATTGAGCATTACAAAGGTGTCCTGACCAAGCATCAATATATGATGAGTTGGAGTGAGACTGTGTTGGTAAAGCATATTTTAGTTTACCATAAATGCTTGTCAGTACATTCAGCAGTCCATCTTAACTATATTTCAATAGACAAAAGATGTCATTATAATTTTAAATTTTAATTGTACTTATGTTCTACTTAAGTGGATTTAATATAAATTTGAACTATAATGCATTCTTATTTAATTGCAATTAACATGCAGTTAAGTGCTTCAAACCATTACATTCAGTTCACATTAAGTGTATTCTTATTTACATAATACACAAATACTCTTTTTTGAAAGTATACTGAAGTGACCATGTTTTTCAACTATGACTGAGCCACATGCACTAACAAGGCCCCTTGTTTGATGAATTTTGTTGTACAAATTGAAGCAGTTATGCCATTTCCATATTAACTAAAATTACTGCCTATCTAGCACTTCATTATTTGTACACCTTCTAGCAACAAAGCCTTGCTCACACTAGATTTGAGCATGCATCATTTCGTCAGACGCTGAAACGATTGTGAAACGACGTCACACTCTGAAGTCTCTCTTAAAAAAAAATAAACACATAACAGAAAATATTAAATCCAAAATGTACAAGCATACAATCTCCTCCACTTTCCTGCAGCAAAGCAGTTTAACATTTATGTTCTTTTAATTATTACAACTATCGATCTTTTGTTGGTCACACAGTTTCAAATGATACAAATTCACACGTCAAAGTTGACCAGTCTTGAACTTTAGAGCTTAGCAAGATTCAAAACAACTTTGCATGAACTGGGGTTTCCGCTCTCCTTCGCATGCATATGAATGACAGTCATTGGAATGAAAAGTGCAGGGTGATTACACCTTAAGTCATGCTAAGTATAGGCAGTGCATTTTCTGTGTGTGAACTGCAAGACTGTTCGCACACACTGAATGACTCCCCGCGGTCCAGACTTCAGTTCTTCTAGTGTCCACACAGCTCACAATCGCTGACATTCAGAGAACGTCAGGCAGAGGTAATATGAGGCCTTGGGGGGGTCTCTCTGGTCACTGACTGTACGTTTGAAGAGTGCTGAAGGGCCGCTTGGGCCCTCTGGGTGCATTCTGAGGTCTTGCTTTGTTAACTGCCATGTTACAAGCCTCCTGACTGCGTAGATTATAGCTGGAAGATTGTTTTTCCAATCACTCTGCCACCTGATGTATTGTTATTGAGCATCTCTGTGGACAGCAAAGCATACAGCCATATTTTGTTAAATGTGGCAGTTGTGGTGTGTGAATGTGCCACAATCTGCTTTAAGGATTGCTGTACTATTATGTTACAGTACACATGCAGAACATTCCCCAACATATGTACTCATAGTGTTTAATGGAATTTTACTGGCTGAATTTTTATGGTTGTGTGTGTGTGTGTGTTCCTCTACTTTAACATGCCTTATATGTACAGAGATTATTGTTTTACACTTGACTTTTCCTGAAAAAAGCATTATCAAACATAAGTCTCTTATGCTCACCCATGCAGCCAGCAATTATTTGATAAAATTATAAATATTTTATTAGAAAATTACAATTATTTGAAATTGTGTTCCCCCTAAAGTAGTCTACTGTGTTTGTAAAAAGCATGCATGGGATGAATGAAACATGCTATGTGTGAGAAAAACTTCATGTGGTGTGTGATGCAAAGAATCAAGGTAAACATAACTTGTGAATAAAATATGACATTGAAAATTCCAATAAAGGTGTATTTTTTACAATATGTGTGGAAATATATTTAATATTGATATATTTAATATAAAAAATATTTTATAAAAACAAAAAAAAAATGTTTGCACAAATATCCCACTTTACCAAAAAAAAAAAAAAAAAAAAAAAAAAAAAAAAAATAGGTTATAAAAGTTCATGGTTGAAGAAACATACAGTTCCACTAATATTGCATCAGCCACTGAATATTTTTTCATATATAATTCCCAGAGTGTACTTGACCCAAATGACATGTCCATGAAGTCTACTGGACCGCAGGGTGTAGCATTTGTCATTTCATGATTCAGATGGGTGAGCGCACTCTTAGCGGGCATAATAAAAGTATGCCCTCAATGCACCCCTCTTCCAAGCACGCACTGTCTGACGGTCATTACTTCACCTAAATGTGGACCTGTATCTGTCCACTTCTATGGTGGTTGCCAACCCTGTTCCTGTATGGAGTTCTCCCAGCAGTAGTCATTTTGAATGTCATTTTTATCTAGTCTCAGCCTCAGACATCACACCCACAGACTGTTGGCTGAACGTCAGATGCATAAGGCACACAAAATTGGAAACACTGTGCCATGCCATGATGCCAAACCCCCTTATGGAAGAAGAAAGCCATTTTGTTTACACCAGTGACATTGAGCGCTTATCAGTATCAGCTAAGTCTGAAGATCTGGCTACGCCAAACTACTCTAATCTCACACACCCTTTTCAGGTCTCGGGGTGCAATTACATGAATGTGATTGTACTAAAAATGGAAATGTTTTTCAGTTTTGAAAGTTTTGTGTGTAGACAACACTGTAATATTCATGCCAGGCCAGTAGGTGGCAATCTCACTTTGTAAAGTACTGTAAATCTACTTTACTGTGTACAAACCTTTAGAATGAACACATAATACTCATGCGCATGATGTCTCCGTTTTCACAAATTCATCGCTTTCAACGATGGCATTGTTTTCAAAAACTGCACTTTACAAAACCAAAAGTTTGTTTTCTCAGGCTCCAAAAAAAAAGAAAAAAAGAAAAAAAATATGTTGTAAAATGAATGGCCAAAAAGCTGAAAAAATTTGCCTAAACTAACAAGCTAATGAGTAGGTCAAGAAGAGTTTGAATTTGGGAAAAATGTTGGGGATACATCAGGTCTAGGACTGGAAACCACTCTTCTTCTACACAGAAGGTTCAGTCAGAAGTGTTTTTGTCAGAGCCGTGGCCTCGTGGAAAGTTTTTTGACATATAGTGGAAACAGCACTTTAACTGTCTACAGTTTGAGTCCCAACTTGTGATCCTCTTTTTGGCCCCATTTACAATACATAATCATGTAGAGATAAATATGATATGAATAAATCTGGATGTGTGCATAATGCCATGTAAACGGACAGATATTCCATAGAATGTGAATTGTATGTCATTGAAAAAGTGATGGTAGCAAATTATGTCAATGCAGTTGGGCATTTTTCTGGGCCAAGTCTGCAGTTTTCCCACAGAACTGGGCTACCTTTACTCTGGTGCCATGGGTTAAAGTGATCTAACCCTTCTATTTCGATGTAGACGAGGGGCAACCACAAAAAATGCAATTGGGCTAATTTTGAACAGTAATTAGGCTGGTTTTATTTCCCAGACCTCTCAGACATCCACCCTGGGTTGTTTTGCCAATTGTATAGTGCAAATGCAGATATCAGATACAGGTCACTTTTAAAAGAAGATGTAAGATGCTCATCAGACCAAAAAAAAAAAAAAAAAAACACCACCAACAACAACATGTAATTAACAAATCAGAGTTGGGCATCAAGAACTGCAGTGTGAACCGTCCTCTCAAACAGAAGCCCCTAAAATGAATGAAAAATTTCTCTCTTTCTCTCCTTGTTTTTTTAGTGGGAAGAAATCGGAGAGGTGGACGAGAACTATGCGCCCATCCACACGTACCAGGTGTGTAAGGTGATGGAGCACAACCAGAACAACTGGTTGCAGACGGACCTCATCTTAAACCAAGGTGCTCAGAGAGTGTTCGTGGAGCTCAAGTTCACTCTACGGGACTGCAACAGTCTCCCTGGAGGTCTGGGCACTTGCAAAGAGACTTTCAACGTCTACTATTACGAAACCAACGACGAGGAGAGGAGAAATATTCGGGAAAGCCAGTACACGAAGATCGACACCATCGCGGCCGACGAGAGTTTCACAGAGCTTGATCTCGGAGACAGAGTCTTGAAGTTGAACACGGAAGTTCGCGATCTGGGTCCGTTGACCAAAAAAGGCTTCTACCTGGCTTTCCAAGACCTGGGCGCATGTATCGCGCTCGTGTCCGTCCGAGTCTTCTACAAAAAGTGTCCTTTTGTTGTCAGGAATTTGGCCCTATTCCCGGATACTATAACCGGGGCAGATTCCTCCCAGCTTCTGGAGGTGTCAGGGACCTGTGTCAACAACTCGGAAGCTGATGAACTTCCCAGAATGCATTGCAGTGCGGAGGGGGAGTGGCTGGTGCCCATTGGGAGGTGCATGTGCCAGGCGGGCCATGAGGAAGTTAATGGCTCCTGTCAAGGTTGGTGAACATCTTCATTATTATGCAAATGCGAGCACTGCCGATGCCACACATGTGTGACGTATCCCCTTGAACTGCGTCTCTGAATGTCACACACGCTGATGAGAACCTGACCTCTTTGTGTGGCGTGGGCAGACTGTGACGTTCATTTCACAATCTAGTAATTTTACGCTTTGCGTTTCTCATGTATTATGGCAGACAGAGTTTAAATTTGAGATGTTTATAATGGTTGTGTGCATATTTAAGCTACTTGAGAGCACTCGGCAGGTTTTCAAGATACTTTCTCAAGATGGTTAGATGGATTTACGTGACTCAGTGCTGAGAGGCGGCGATAATCATTGAGGAAATGGTAGAAGTGGTTTGGTAGTGTAATAGCTGTCAGAAAGCATAAGAATGACAGGCAGATTGAACAGTACAATGAATCTAACTGGATGGCAGCCCACTTCATGTCGGATATTGTAGAGTTTATTGTTTGATATAACACCATTTACTCTGTAACAAACTTACATTCAGAGAGTCTGAAAATCATGTGAATTGTGTGCACAAATATTTGTGCCTCGCAAATATTAACTTCTGAAAGGAAATGTTTTCAAGGTTTGACAGGAAAGTTTTGTTTTAGAGACTGTAGGCGGGGCTCGGTTTGTTCGAGGAAACTCCACCAAAATCAATCCATAACGGTTCAGTTTGTATTTGTTTCTTAGTAAACATTTATTTTAATATATATATAAATTGTTGCCATTCTTTGTGTCTATGCAAAATGACTGTTTTCAGGCTGGAATGACAAAGAAAACTCAAATTTGACAGATGTTCTGCAATACATCATTGAAAGAGCTGCCTGCTTGAATGAATGAATGAATGAATGACAACATTAAATAAAAACAGGAGAATTTTGTAAATTTTTGTAAATAAAAAAAATATATATATAATAATGAGTTACTAAAACACACACAAAAAGTATTAATTATTCAAAGAGACATTATGGAAGAAATCAGCCTTGATTTGATTTGTTATATTGTCAAATAAATACTTGTAATAGGTTTTTTTAGCCGTTGTTATTAGTATACATTGTGGATGGGATTTTGAATGGCTTATGTCTGTATCTTTGCAATATCCATTATACGACTTCTGTAATGACAGTACAAGTGTGAAAATCCAATCACAACAAGTAAAATGTACATAAAGGTAATGCAAACAAACAAACAAACAAAAAAAAAATCACAAAATCTAGTGCTACTCCAAATACTTTATTATTTTTGTCTTTCCTCGGAAGCATCAGGTTAAGATGATAGAACTATTTTGCATCCTAACTTTGGATTCTTTAGGCACCAGAGTCTTTGATCGTCACTTTTTGATTTTAATTCCCTGTGAAATATGCTTTTGCTTTCTGCACCATTCTTCCTGAAATGCGAACACATGGGTAGCTCATCTTACTAAGTGGTGTCTTGCTTCATCTCAGAAACTGAAAATTCATAGGGCAGTCATTCTTTAGTTCGGTTATGTCTAAATCAGTTTTGGATTCATCTTTATTATAACTTATATTCCAAGCTGTTCCTTTGATAAACCTATTGTATAACTTTCCAAGACTTGTAATATAATGCACTTTGCATGGATTAAAATACATTACTACTTTTTGTTGTTGTTGTTGAGCTTGCATGAGGACTAATTGTTATTATTTGGGAAAGAGCAACATAAGATTATTCTTGATTTTTAATATTGGTGACTTAACAATGTGGGTAAATAGTAACAAAATTTCATTTTAAATTAGTTTACCTTTTAATCATTAACCTACCAGACGTTCATGTCTTAGTTTTGATGGCTTTACCCAACCCAGAGGAGCCCAGAGGATATGATGATGGTTTGGATAGAGGAGACAGGAAGTGATCGAAGGGTCCACGCTCCAGCGGTGGAGGAGGGCAGTGTGTCCTGTGAATGAAACAGTACCTTCCTCCTCCTCCTCCTCCTCTCCTCAGATTGCTTCCTTTGTCTGCTGCCAGAGTTGGCGCTTTGCGATAAGGACTCTTTTTGAGCTCAGTGTGATATTTCTGTGCGAATTAATTTCCATTGAGCTGTCCCGAGGGAATGTCCAGTGCGTCTGCGATGTAAGCTTTACAGGGAGTTGGTTTGTGCAGTTGGCAAGGTTTCCAAGCAGACTAGGCAACAAAGTGTCGGAAACGCTTTCAGGACTTTTGTCTAGAGGAACGGCAGCAATTCAGTGGGCAAAATGGTACAATGAGCACCGGAGCTGTGGGTGTGGAGTGCTGTTTCTATTCAAATGTTTCATGCAGACAATTCTAAAATGACTGTAAACATGAAAGTCACCTGAGATAAAGAGGAAAGGGGCTGCCTGGATGCTCTTTAGGGAGACACGCTGAATGGATTCAGTTTGTCAAATAAATAGGACATTTTATTAGAGTAGAATAGAAATAATGCAGATGCTGATGGCTTAGAGAGATTGCACCTCTTGCAATTAGAATAGAATAGATCTTATGAGTTCAACTATGACAGCTTGTGCAATTACCCAGCAGGAAATGCATTAAGGCTCGTTCACACCAAGAACGCTAACTGTAGTGATAACTACGTTAGCCTTCACATCAACGGACGATCCGAAAACGCTCTAAAAATGATTCCAGTTATATCATTCCTCTATGCCATTATCTTTAATGTTGTGGTGTCTGCTCTTCTCTTAGGTTGCGGCCAGTTTAGTGAAATTTAATGCACATAAAACGTTGATTGTCTGTTGTCAAAAGTGTTACGATCACTTCCAAACCTTAGCAGAGAAAATGTGGTTTCCGAATTAAACGACTGGATTTTGCTTGCAGAAATATTATAATGTAATATATAATATTATATTATAAATATTAATATAGTGTTAAACGTGACTGCACCCTTACATTTAGAACATTTTCACAACTTTGTAGTTGTAGTTATTGTTCTTGGTGAGGAACATGCCTTTGTGCTCATAAATATAGGACACATTTTGTCTCACGTTGCCAGATTTTGACTTTTGCCATGAAGCCTCATCTACATTGTGTCTTATTTTGGCCAGGATATCTGACCAACATATTTAGGGGTTCAAGTTAATGTAAAAGAGAAAATAGATAACCAAAATTATAGACTGGCACAAAGAAAAAAAAAAAAGTATGATGAATCGATAGTTACAGAAAATATACTAATGTAAGTTGTGTTTTGAGCCAATCAGGGAAGCTCAGAACCATCATTACCAACATACTTTAAATTGAACTATTTAGTTTTTCCCGAATCCATAGTTCCAATTAATATTTTTTAACTATGGTTCTAAGGCAGTTAGAAGCGGTTCAGTGTGTAATATGACGTGTACTTTAATAGCAATATACCACAGGGAACCACGGAGCCAAGCTTAATATCAGAACAAAGTTTACACCAATAATCGGACCTAAATTTGGTCTTGAGCTGATTCATTAGCAGAAGTTATCACTCCACCACCTGCTTGACGTCATTAACAACAGATTTAAACGACAGATGTGCGGCAAAGTTTCTGCATTTTCAGGAAACAGGATAGCTGCTAATTGTTTCTTCAACAATGCATTATACTACAGTCTTTGTATTTTGGCTCTCATAGACTTTGAGCAGTTCATTTTATCTGACTGCAGCGTCTATACCACCTTTTTCTGATTAATGTCAAAATTTGACTCCTCTGGAATAATAAAATGCTGCATTTTAACTTAAATCAATGGTAATTTAATCCCAATAGATTCTGATAAATATATACCTAGATCTAAATTGTTGAGATTAAATCTAGGGGGAAGCTGTGGCCTAATGCTTAGAGAATCAAACTTGTAACACAAAGGTCTCAGGTTTGAGTCTCAGTGCCTGCAGGATTACCATACTTGGCAAATGTCACGACTTTCACTTGATGTAATGGAGATGTTTTTTGGGGAAGTCGTGGCCTAATGGTTAGAGAGTTTGACTCCTAACCTTAAGGTTGTGGGTTCGAGTCTCAAGCCTGAGGTGCCCTTGAGCAAGGCACCAAACCACCAACTGCTCCCCGGGCGCCGCAGCATAAATGGCTGCCCACTTTTTCGGGTGTGTGTTCACGGTGTGTGGGTTAAATGCAGAGCACAAATTCTGAGTCTGGGTCACCATACTTGGCTGTATGTCACGCCACTAATGTAATGTTGCCATGTCCTCATAAAATCCTCAATGCATGTCAGACAATAGTTTAATAAAACAGTGGAGAAGGGAATGAATCTGCTGTCTCCATGTAGCCATATCACACAGAACTGAGAATTTATATAATTTGCACCAAAATGAAATGCCAGAGCATGTCTCATTCAAATTAACAGTGGTGGACATAAAAAAACGAATTAGCAAAGGCCTGTGGAGGTGTGAGTGAAGTACAGGAGTGTGGATGGGACGGCGTCCGGCTCTCTGTGGGATTGAGCCGGCTCTCCGGGCCGGAAGCTTTCTGAAAGAGCTGGATCTCCACTGATCTCCCTCTATTTTCATTCCTGTCAGCCGTTACTGCTGCAGATGTCAAACTCAATTCGGTCACTCGCTACATACCAAAGGACTGAGCTACTGTGGAAATGTACCAAAGACAAAGATATTTTGGAGAGCACATCACGCTAACAGCATCGGGAGACCGGAACTGGCAGAGTTTCAGTCTTATTTCCACTGTGTGATATTTACTCATCCACATATTGTATTATTGTATTGTACAGATTAAAGTATTAATTTGTTTGGAGGCACTCTTGTCATAAAATAAATCAAAATAAAATATTTTACCTTTAATAAAATAATTTTCAGCTTATTATAGGCCGCATTCCTCCTGTTTATGACTTGCTCAATATGGCAATAAATTAAATATGATTTTGAAATGTATTTCATTTATTATTACTATTTTTTTTACATAATAATATTAAACTATATAAAATAAATATATTCTAATTATACTACTTGATAATTTTATTAAAATTAATAATAAGTTTATAGTGCAACTTTAAAATGAAAATTATATTTACTTGCTCACTTCATTTTCAAAAGTTTAACATTAATATAATTTTTAATAATAATAATAAAAAAAACAAATTAACGTTTAGTTTAACATGATGTCCAGACGTTTAATTAAATTCATTTTTTTTTGTGTTTTTTCTTTTGCAAATTTTATCATATGTCATTATTTATTAAATATTTAGCGTGTATTAAGTATTCAGTGTGAATGTTCTGTAGTGTGAATATTATTCAAAATGTATTCAGAGTATACAGAGAATGAGTAGACAAGGCCCTTTTTTATAATTTTATTTATCTATCTTTCATCCTTTTTGGAGCATGGCAGCCTTAGGTCATGATATATGTATATTTAATGGTAAAGAAGAGCATGAACATTCTGCTAAACGTCTTTTGTGTTTTATGGAGGTAAGTAAGTGTTTTAAATGGCCTCCTGGCAAGTAAATCATAACAGAATTCTCTATTTCGTATGAATTATTCTTCACATTTTTCATATCAGCTGACAATTTCACAATCATTCGTGGCATGTAATACCATAGAAGTATAGAAAGCGAATTAGTGATTGATTGATTTCAATGCACTGTTCATAAACGGCTTGCTACTTCAGTAGGATGGTAATTTTATAGTGATTGACTACATTTTCCTGTGCCCTCAGTATGAGAATTTAATAGGATTTTTTATGGGCTCATTTGTAAGCCGTTCTACCTGTGATTTCACCCACTGCTGCAGACTGCAGTGCAGAGATGTCGCTCTGAAAGAAGTACGTCGCCTCTTCTTGAGAGTCAGGAAATGACAGCTTCATCCAGAAAGTCTTCTCACCGCGTCTGTGAGCCCCGCTGGCGAAAGAAGCCCAGCTTCACACACACAAGTGAAAATGCCACAGCCTGAGCCGTCCACACTCACTGCTGTGCGAGAAGCTGCCCGGGTTGTGTTTAATTCAGCAATTCCTCCTGCACACCACCATTGTACAGTTACTTTACAGTCTTGTTAATCGACGCAGAGTTTGACGGTTGCAGGTTTTCACAGGTCGGACGTGTGTAACATGTCCCTGGTTTGATTCGTATTAGTTTTGAGATGGCAGTCGTGTGTGGGATTAACGTTTCTGATGTGATTATGTGTGGGTGAACGTTGATCTGAGCAGACTGAAGTGTGGTATGTAGGTTGTTCTTGAGCAAACTAGGTCTGCATTGACACTAAAGAAATGCAAGGTCTTTGGAGGTTATTTTGGAGTTGCAGTCAAATGCAAATCAAGAACATGCTTTGCCTTATTCAAACACACAGAGAAGCTATTGCTGTTTACAAGACCGTACATGTTTCAGTGTTTCAGTTTATTAATATTTGTATAATTTTTTTAAGTATATTAACTTACTTTATGACTCAACCCAGTAGCAAATGTTTTTATTTTTTAATTCATTATACTTTTTAACCATTTATATGGATACTTTTTATGCAATATGCAGAATTATAAACATGAAATGTAAAATTTTTAAGTCTTGATTTAGATAATGCATGGAACAAACACAGGGCTAAAAAACTGTTTGAGCATTTTCTTTAATATCAAGTGACAAATTAATTTGTGCCAATGCCAATGTCAATAATTAAATAAAATTAAATAAAATTAAATATATATATATATATATATTTACATTTATTCATTTAGCGACTTACAAATGAAGACAGTGGAAGCAATCAAAAACAACAAAATAGCAATGATGTATAAGTGCTATAACAAGTCTCAGTTAGGTTAACACAGTACACGTAGCATGGGATTTTAAATAATATAATAAATTAAAAGAAAACAGAATAAAAAAAAAAGAATAGAGCAAGCTAGTTAGAGGTCTTTACACACACACACACATATAAAATTGCATAGTAAATGAAAAGAAAATGGAATACAAAAAGATTAGAAAGGTAGTTAGATTTTTTTTTTTTTTAAGAATAGAATTAGAATAGTGAGTGTTAAAGTTAGAGGGTCAAATAAAGATGGAAGAAATGTGTTTAAGCCATTCTTGAAGATGGCTAAAGATTCGGATTGAGTTGGGGAGGTCATTCCACCAGGAGGGAACATTTAATTCAAAAGACCGTAAAAGTGACTTTGTGCTTCTTTGGGATGGCACAATCAAGTGACGTTCACTTGCAGAACGCAAGCTTCTAGAGAGCACATAAGTCTGAAGTAACAAATTTAGGTAAATGGGTGCAGAGCCAGTGGTAGTTTTGTAGGCAAATATCAATGCCTTGAATTTTATGCGAGCAGCTATTGGAAGCCAGTGCAAATTGATAAACAGAGGTGTGACGTGTATTCTTTTTGGCTCATTAAAAATTAAACTTGCTGCCGCGTTCTGGAAGAATTGTAAAGGTTTGATAGAATTGGCTGGAAGACCTGCCAAGAGGGCATTGCAATAGTCCAGCCTGGACAGAACAAGAGCTTGAACAAGGAGTTGTGCAGCATGTTCCGAAAGAAAGGGCTTGATCTTCTTGATGTTGAATAAAGCAAATCTGCAGGATTGGACAGTTTTAGCAATGTGGTCTGAGAAAGTCAGCTGATCATCAATCATAACTCCAAGGCTTCTAGCTGTTTTTGAAGGAGTTATGGTTAATGTGCCTAACTTGATGGTGAAATTTTGATGAAACGATGGGTTTGCTGGAATCACAAGCAGTTCTGTCTTGGCAAGGTTGAGTTGAAGGTGATGGTCCATCATCCATGAAGAAATGTCTGTTAGACAAGCTGAGATGCGAATAGCTACCGTCGGATCATCAGGATGGAAGGAGAGGTAGAGTTAAGTGTCAATAATATAGCAGTGATATGAAAAGCCATGTTTCTGAATGACCGAACCTAATGATGCCATGTAGACAGAGAAGAGAAGTGGTCCAAGAACTGAGCCCTGAGGTACCTCAGTAGTTAGAAGTTGTGACTTGGACACCTCTCCTCTCCAAGATACTTTGAAGGACCTATCTGATAGGTAAGACTCAAACCATTGAAGTGTGGTTCCTGAGATGTCTTTTGCCAGTAGGGTTGATAGGAGGATCTGGTGGTTAACAGTGTCAAAAGCAGCGGACAGATCAAGAAGGATAATTACTGAAGATTTGGATTCTGCTCTTGCCAGTCTTAGAGCTTCAACAACTGAGAGCAAGGCCGTCTCAGTTGAATGTCCACTTCTGAAGCCAGATTGGTTGCTGTCAAGGAGATTGTTGTGTGTGAGAAATGTAGAGACTTGTTTGAACACCACTCGTTCAAGTGTTTTTGCAATGAAAGGAAGAAGGGAAACTGGTCTGTATTTCTCTAAAAGAGATGGGTTATACGTGCCTGTCTAAATGATGAGGGAAAAACACCAGTGTGGAGGGAAGTGTTGATGATGTGAGTGAGTGCAGGTACAACTGCAGGAGAAATGGCTTGAAGGAGATGAGATGGAATAGGATCAAGCGGGCAAGTAGTAGGGTGATTAGAAAGGATGAGTTTTGAGACTTCTGCCTCAGAGAGTGAAGAGAAGGATGTAAATGAGTGTAAGTTTGCTGGTGATATGAGCTTGACTGATTGTGGTGTGGAAAATTGTGCACTAATGTGTTTAATTTTATTAATGAAAAACGTTGCAAAGTTGTCAGCTATTAGAGATGAAGCAGGAGGAGGAGGAGGAGGACAAAGTAGTGAGGAAAATGTTTTAAAAAGCATGCAAGAGTTATATGAATTGTTAATTTTGTTATGGTAGTATGTCATTTTAGCAGTGGAGACATTAGCAGAGAAAGAAGATAGGAGTGACAGAAACTCAATAAGGTTAGTACTATTTTTGGACTTGCGCCACACCCTTTCAGCAGCTCTAAGCTTAGAACAGTGTTTGCGTAGAACATCAGATAACCAAGGGGCAGAATGGGTGTTACGGGCTGGCCTGGAAGACAAGGGGCAAACAGTGTCTAAACAAGATGTAAGAGTGGAGCAGAAAGTATCAGTAGCACTGTTCGCGTCCAAAGATGCAAACAGTTTAGGGGAAGGAAGTGAAGATGAAACCATTCAGATAGACGGGAGGGTGAAAGTGTGCGTATCTTACGTCGAAAGATGACATGTGGAGGGGTAATTGATGAGTCAGGGACCATGTTGAGGTTAAGAGTGAGGAGGAAGTGATCCGACGTGTGCAGTAGAGTAACCAGAACATGATCAGTAGAGCTGATCCAGTTGGTTGCCTGATTTGTGAGTAGCAGTAGTTGACGCTTGGTTGAGATTAAAAGAGGCAAGCAGAGAGTGGAAATCAGCCAACAGAGGTTTATCTAGATGGATGTTAAAATCTCCAAGCATAACTAGGGGAGTACCATCATCAGAAAAGGTTGAGAGCAACACATCTAATTCATCCAAAAAGTTACCCAGTGGTCCTCGGGGTTGATAGACAACTATAAAATGTATTTTAAAAGGGTAGGTAACAGTAACTGAAAGAGATTCAAGGGTAGGTTAGAAGGGTAGGTAACAGTATTGGAAAAAAAGATTCAAAGCAGCTGTTGATACCCAAAGATGGTAAAGGATTACATTTCCAATCATTAGAGATGAGCAGACCAGTACCTCCACCTCTTCCAGTCAAACGGGGGGAGTGGGAAAAAGATGAATTATTGGAGAGTGCTGCAGGTGTAGCAGTGTCCTCTGGTTTGATCCAGGTCTCTGTTAGGGCCATGAGATGAAGCCTTGAATGACTAATAATAGAAGTAATTAAATCGGCTTTGTTTACAGCAGACTGACAATTCCAGAGACCAATAGAAAAAAAAAGTAGTGTATTAGCAGATATAGGCAAAGTTTGCAGGTTGTTAAGATTGCGCTGCCTACATTGTGTGATGTGTTGTTTTCGAGTGGTAGTGATAGTAGGGATCTGGAAACACATAGTAAGATTTGGTTATAAACAAAAACAACTGAAACAGAAATGAAACAAGTAGAAAGAAAAAAAAAGATTAATCAAAACAATACTTATATTCCCTGCCGGTGTCCCTGCCCGGTGGAGTCGCACGGTAGAGTCGATGGTCTTTACACTCTTCGGTCTTCACACGAGGAGGGCTTAACTGGAGGGCTGCCGCGGTATACTAATCTTTTTTTAAACCCGACAAAACGGAAAGTGAATTCAGCTGAACGCACTTTACTGTTTATCACAACAAAGGACTAAGCAAGCGCACAACACTGACAACGTATGCGATAGAGTACAAGACCAAATGCAGCACGAATAAATAATAAATATATATATATAGGAAAGTCTTATCAACTTTGAAAAGTTGATAAGACTTTCCTCACTCTGAATAATTATATATTGTAAAATAAGCTGCATGTTATTATTTGTAATCAGCACAGTGTTTCTCTCTCTATTTCTCTCTCTCTCTCTCTGCTGTCCTTGAGCAGAATAGATCAGCGACCTGTTTTTTCGGGGTGGTGACCCACCTGTTGAGAATTTCTGAATATCTGATTAAATGACAGAAATGTTGCAATTATGCATAATTATATCCTGTTTTAGTCCCTATCAAATTCCCTTTCAATACCTGCAGCACCTGCACACAATTCCTTTATTTATTTTACAAGCCGCACACTACAGTTTCTGAATGCTGCTTGGGAATGTGTTTTGGGGGTGTTTTATAAAAACGAAGAATGAAAATATGAATCAAAAGCCGTTAAACCATCAAAATATTGGGGAAGCATTGATATTTTAGCTTAAACTGGAGATGTCAACATGCATGATCCTTATCCTGCTTTCCATTCAAGTCAGATGGAATATTTATCAGAAGATCACATATAAACAAACAGCAATGCTGGCATTTGTTCCAAAGGAAATCATTTACCGTGTTTTCTGCGCCTTTATCTGCAAACATCTGCTAAACTGGTTTTACTGCCATGTAAATGTGGGAACTTTGACTTAATAATGTATGTTATTTGCTTAAACAGTCAACTAAACGACAGGGAAGTGTAATTTAAACATCTGTTTCTGAGATTTTCATAATTCGAAGTTTCTAAACTGCGAGTATAAAGTTCAAACAATGTTCCCTTGTTGTCATATGTTAAGAAAGAAGCTGTCAATTCTGGACGTCTGCTTTTAATGGAATGCAACATTAACCCTCAGACTGATTGTTTTCTGGTCTATAATTTGGTGGATTTTGGCAGGGCTTCGTTTGAACCAGTTTGCACCAAAAATGGAGAGAATCTAATTGATTTCCCCCATTTTTGTGCAGTAAATAGTGTAGCATTACATCCAATCTAAGCTCTTTTCATATCCCACAATGAATGACAAAACCCAACAATGGCATTTCTGATGCGTTTTCAGGCCTGCCTATAACGGCCATCAGCTAGAGATGACATGCTGTGAGTATTAGCAGGCGTCCAACTCAATGTCATTGACATAATGGAATTTAGATAGCAGATTTGCTATGCCGTAAATCAGCTTCAGTCCGGCCCGCTATTCAAACACAGCATTGAGGAAAAATACACACGTTTGGCCTTCACAATAGCCCAGCACAAAGACCAACACTAGCCGCTGCCAATCACATGTTTGCATACTGTGATTTGAATGTATTGGTTTATAGTGGCGTTTACTCACAGGACGTTAAACACAGGAAAAGGATGTTTACTGGCGGCGCTCAATAGCCATCTGGGGTACCATTGTTACACTTTACTTCGCTGTCTGTTTCTGTTTTAAAATGCATTCTTGGAAATGCGAGTTTATGTTTTCAGACTGGTTTTTGTTTGACATGTTGATGTTAGCATAGATTTCAGCTAGAGATGGAAATCTTAAGGAATTTTGCGTTTCTGGCTCAGATTCCAGTTAGTCCAAATAGTCAATAACTGTTCTGATCAATTCAGGTTTATACTAAAATATGTTCTGAGAACATTTTGGTAATGTTATTAAGTTAAGGGAACATTATATAACTTTATATTTTATAATTTTACAAACATTTGAAGGACATTGGTTTTGAATGTTTTTATTTTTTATATATTCTTAAACAACCAGTAACATAAAAAAAAATGTTTAGAAGTAAATCATTCCATGATTTTCATGATTTTAGTTTATTTTTATTTTTTTAGAAGCTTCTTAGACCATTATTAAAGACTAGATAACTTTGAACAAATATTCTATCAAAATTACCGAAAGAACGTTTGTTCATAACTTTGAATAAAAATCTTGCCAGAATATATGACTGGAAATACTATACTATATATAGGACTATATATTATAGTAAGTATAATATATACTTACTATACTTATATGCCTTACTATATGTCTTATCATTTTTAAGTACACTAAAAGTCCACTTCACTATGTCAAATTGAAAGTTTTATTTTCAAGTAAATTTTTTATTGTTGGTAAACTTTTTTTTGACGTTGACTAACATACCATAGCTAACATGCTAAAATATGTCATTGAATACGATTTTCAATAAAAATTTTCAATCTAGCTTGAGTTTATGCACTAAAAAAAACACTCCCATTATAATCAGTAAAACTATCTACACTGTATGATGAATAAATATAATATAATATAATATAATATAATATAATATAATATAATATAATATAATATAATATAATATAATCAATACCTCCGACTGTTGTCGATACACAATCTTCTATCGGCACAATCCCTAAAGTACAGTTAAACAACAGACTATTTTATTGTCTATTCACAATGTGCCCTTTATTAAATGCATGTCAAATACACACTTCCTGTTCTAATTAGCATCAAATCTATTATCTGTCATTGCATTTATCAGCCACTTTCATCATAATGTTCTCCAACCAATTAGTTTTCGTTAACCTTCTCTGCCTCTTATAGCGAGCATCATGGTTTCAATTATTGGATATATCTGCTATCAAAGCTTGTTTGAAACACTTTGTTTCCCCCTCTGGTAAATATAAAGGCTTTTTAATCAACAGTTCTTGTCTCAGAATGTCTCTCTATTAAAGGCGCACATATTGAGATCCTTGCAGCTCGTTAATTGCCAGGCCCACCACTGTTTGCTGCATATTAATTACCTATTAGCCTTGTGCGCAGCGCATTATGACTTTGGCTAGACTCCCTCCAGAGTGAGCAGTGATCATCCCTGAATTGTCAATGAGACGCTGCAGTCGAGCATGTCCAAATCACATCACATTCAATCAAGGCCATAGTGCACCTGAGTCCTTTCCACATTTCATGGCCAGCGTTTTGCTTGAAGGGACTGTGAGATAATATTTAACTTCTGTCATTGTTCGGTGGATTGTTGTTCGGTTTAGATGTGGTGTGATGTTTTGAAATGTTAATAAATAAAATAATAAGCGATTCGAAAGCATAAGGAGCCGTCTGCTCTGCTCTTTATAGCTCTCATGAATGTTACACAACGATCCACCTGCACAGTGCAAATAGCCAAAACCTGGATATTTTAGGCATTATTAAAATCCTGGTTGGGACGTGTCCCGTATGAACGGCGCATATGGCCACCCTACAAATAGCTTATGTTTTTTCTGTCATTGTCAACTCAGTTAATAAGTGAACGAATGACAACAGTGAAGTAATTCTATTCTCGTTTCACAGGCAAAACACAGATTTGCTGTGACATCTTTGGCTCTCTTGTGTTGGAGGGACACAGAGGTGATGATTGAGTTACCACCCAGCTGAAGAGCGATAAGAGCATGTGTGTTTGTGTGTGTGTGTGTTCATCAGCATTGAAAGAGCCCGGTGACAGTGATGAATCGAGCTTGTGAGCAGGTTTCACAAAAGACTGAGCCATTGAGAGTTGATAAACAGAGCGGCTGGCTATCAGATGTGTGTGTGTTAACAGGTGCTTGTTGGTTAACAATCTGTGTCAAGAATCTTTTCTTAAAGGTAACTGGGTCATATCAGTAGAGCTCATCATAAAACAGACTCTCAGTGGCCATATACACTCACTGGACACTTATTTTGCCTTCAGAACTGCCTTAATTATTTGTGGCATAGAATCAACAAGGTGTTGGAAACATTCCTCAGAGATTTTGGTCCATATTGACATGATAGCATCACACAGTTGAAAATACAAACTTATACAATTAATTTTGTTTATTTATTTAATTGATTTTTACCATGCTTGAACAACCAGTTCCTCTTCAGGAACTCGAGCTGCGTCGAGAATGATTGGGGGAACGCCCCCAGTGTGACGTCTCTGAATCATGTGTGTAATCAGTCCAATGGATGGGCGAGACGTCATAGGCGGGTGACGTCAGAGACCAGGAAGCATAAAAGCCGGAGAGGCACAGCCGGCACTTGCCTTCTGTCTTTAGCAAGCGATTTCTGTGTGTGTGTACTGTTCAAAGAACTTTACGTTTGTGAGTCTTATTTAGTGTTGTTTGTCATCCCCCAAAAGTATGCCAAAAGCACCCTCCAAGACCAAACACAAAATGGGCGAAGGCAAGCAGCATTTCAGACTGTGTGTCCCTCCCTGTCCTCGCTATATCTCAGGCGGGATACAAAAAGTTTGTGCGTTGTTTGCCTGGGAGCGAAGTATGCAGAGTCGGCTCTCGAGAGCCCGCATTGCGAGCGGCCTGCCCTGCATGTTCTCCGTTCCTGGAGGGCTCTCTACACCGAGGGAGCCTTTGCTAGCGTTCCCCGTGGCGTCGGTCCCTCTTCCGCCGAGGCGGAGCGGCGATATCGCTCATGGGGTTCGCAGTTGGATTTGGCAGAGGAATGGAAACGGCGAGTCCCTATCTTCTTCATCACCTGCCAGATCCAGCGCCCGCTCTCAGAGATCGGAAGCGCGCTCTGGCACTACTTCTCCCCGGGGAGTGGGCTCAGCGTTTCATCTATCTACCTCCGAGGAGGTTGATGTGGTGAACGTCGCCGTTCTCCCCCTCAATCGCCCCTGTATGAGGAGCTTTTGGAGGTGGTAACTTGTGCTGTGGCCAAGTTGAACATTGAATGGCCAACCTAGAAAAAGGCTGAACCGCAGAAAAGTCACCGCCACCTCCGTGCAGAAGCCTGCCTTTTTTTCCCGATTTGCATGCCGAGGTGTGTAAATCATGGGAAAACCCTTCTCGGCCCGCGTCTTCATCCCCGTTTCTGATCACTATGGCAAGGTAGCGGGGATGAATGAGCGCGGTTATAAGGCGATGCCCCAGGTTGAACAGATGCTCGCGAGCTATCTGTCTCCCGGTGCTGCATCGTCATTAAAGGCTCCGCCGCTGCCCTCCAAGCCGCTGCGTACAACATCAGCGCTGGTGGGCAAGGGGTACTTGGCAGCGGGTCAGGCTGGTGCATGTCTGCACACCATGGCAGTGTTACAGGCGTACCAAGCTGATCTGCTGAAAGATTTAGGTGAGCAAGAGCACGTGAGATCTGAGGATATCATGGACCTCAGGAGGACCACTGATTTGACTCGCTACCAAAGAGACCACTCGAGCTATTGGGCAGTCGATGGCAGCAATGGTAGCAGCAGAGAGACATTTGTGGCTCACCCTGTCTGACATGAAAGAAAAGGACAGGGTTTGTCTCATGGACGCTCCGCTTGTATCCTCGGGCCTGTTCGGCGACGCTGTTAATTCTGTCATCGAGAGGTACCAGGCGGCGGCGTTCCAGTGATTCCTCCCACGTCGCTCTCTAAACCCGGAGGCTGCCGGCCGGGGGCACCGAGCCTCCACCGAGTACCAGCTCCTCATACAGGGAGGCACAAAAACAGAGCGTCGCCTCACGTGCTCCGCCAGCTAAGAAGAGCCGTGGGTTCAGATGACGCTCTGGGTCGGGGGCTTCTAAGTCTAAGTCGGATCTGCGGACCGTACTTAAGGCTAAGAGATCTTCGGCCAATAAGCCGAGCTAGCTGTTCTGATAACACCAGAGGTCATTCTCGAGAGACTGACTCCCTTAGTAGATTATTTAGCAGCGTGGAAACTACTGCCAAATGTGTCTTAATGGGTCCTGTACACTGTAGAAAGAGGCTACTTAATTCAGTTTGGTTCTCCTCCGCCTCGATTCAACTGGGTTTCACCCATGCTGGTGGGTCCCGAGCAGGCTCTGGTTATGGAACAGGAAGTGCACACTCTTCTGAGGAAGGAGGCCATCGAGGTGGTCCCTCCTCACGACAGGGAGTCAGGGTTCTACAGCCGGTACTTCATTGTTCCAAAGAAGGATGGGGTGTTCCGTCCCATTTTAGATCTGTGTCTAGTGAACCGCTCAGACAAGCGACTGAAGTTCAGGATGCTCACATTCAAACAGGTTGTGTCTCAGATCAGGTCCAAGGACTGGTTTGTCACGATAGATCTAAAAGTATATATTTCCATATCTCCATCCTTCCCCTACACAGGAAGTTTCTGAGGTTTGCATTCGGGGGCGAAGCATACCAATATCGAGAATTTCCCTTTGGCCTTGCACTTTCACGAAGTGTGTGGCTCCGCTACGACTCCAGGGCATCCACATACTGAACTATATCGACAATTGGTTGATCTTAGCTCAATCAGAGCAGATGATGGTTCGGCATCGAGATGTCGTTCTCGCCCACATGAGAGAGCTGGGGTTAAGACTGAACGCCAAGAAAAGTGTGCTTTCTCCAGTACAGAGAACCACTTTTCTGGGCATGGTGTGGGAGTTGACCACGATGCAGGCATGCATGTCACCTGCTCGGATCGAGTCAATCCTCGCCGCAGTCACAAGAGTGAGAGAAGGCCAGTCACTCAGTTTCAAAAACTGCTGATGGCAGCTGCATCCAACGTGATACCTATTGGCCTGCTGTACATGAGACCCCTACAATGGTGGCTCAAGACCAAGGGGTTCTCCCCGAGGGGAAACTCACTTCGCATGATCAAGGTCACGCGGCGCTGCCGACGTGCCTTGGATATGTGGAAGAAGCCTTTGCTCTTGTCTCAGGGCCCGGTGCTTGGAGCTCTTTGTTGCCGCGTGATGCTAGCAACGGACGTGTCCCTCACGGGGGCGAAGCATACCAATATCGAGAATTTCCCTTTGGCCTTGCACTTCTGTATCTGTCACAGACGTCAGGTGGTAAGAATCGAAACTCAAACGTAGTTTAGAAAACTAGTCCCGTCCGAATAGTGCTTATGTATGACCCAGTTTCCTTCTTTAATTATGATGTTATATAATCAATCGTATAATGCTTCTGTTATCCCAAGTTTCATCTGGGAATGCTTTAATTTCTGTTCAGTTTACAAATAAATACAAAGACATCAAAATGTTTTCGTGCTAAACATCTACAGTATGCTAAATCAATAAGTAGAATTAAATCAGAAAATAATAATAATAAATACAAAAAAAATCCCCTTGGTCGTGTGATGAAAGATTTTAGCATTGTGTTTCCTAGTCTAATGTTGCATGACAAGAGATTCAGTGACTGACTTAATAATAAATAAAGCCCAGTAAGGTTTGCAAAGGGAAAATGTCTTTGGAATATAAATAAATATGTAAAATAAGACTTCCAAATCTTCCGTTCTTTTGGAGCTATTGGATTATAGCTTCAGGCACTTTTGTAAACAGAATGCATTTTTTTTTCTAATCTTCAAGGAGGCATCTGCACGGTTCATGAAACAATTTCATGAAAAATGCATTATTAGACATTTGTAAATATCCATTCTGCACTGGTTTGAGTCGAGCATGTCAGAACAGATATATACTTGTCTTGTGACTTCATTATGCAGATAAACTGTTGAATAATCTTGTTGCCTGAGCTGTTCATTTAATAAAGACGTGTGTCCGATCAAATGCACACCAGCTCTGTGTGTAATGCAATCAAAGGTTCCTTCAAGCTCCATTAGTGCAGCCCAGCACCAATGCTTTATTTAATCAAAACCCTTCTGGTTTCCATTAACATGGACTTTTAGATCATAATGCTGGGTGTCGTTTGTGGGGATTATGCTATAGTTGAGTGGAAAAATATATTTTAGCATGTCGTGATCTGTATCTGTCAGCTTGCCATCACATCTAAATGGATCATGGTTAGATGACAGAATGTTTAAACCAAGTGTGTGTGTGTGTGTGTGTGTGTGTGTGCTCTTGTTTTTGTGTCATATCAGGACACAACTCTATATAATGACATGGGTATGACACAGGGATCACAAGGAGAGGGTGACTTATGAGGACATAACCCATGTCCCCATTTTTCAAAACGCTTATAAATCATACAGAATGAGTTTTTTTGAGAAAGTTAAAATGCACAAAGTTTCCTGTGAGGGTTAGGTGTAGGGTTGGTGTAGGGCTATAGAATGTACAGTTTGTACAGTATAAAAACCATTACACCTATGGGATGAACACACTTTTCACAAAATTAAACGTGTGTGTGTGTGTCTGTGTTTACATAAAATGTACTTACATTTTCAAATCCAATAAATTAATTGTAATGCATTTCTTTAATCAAATATACAGTAAAAACAGTATACTTGTACTTTTTTATTACAAATAAAATACAAATAAAATACATTTTCCACTGTATTACCACATGTAAGAAATTATGAATAAAAAGTTCCAAAAGAACAGCATTTATTTGAAATGTATTTTATAACAATGTCTTGACTGTGACTTCTGAAAAATAAATAAATAAATAAAAATAATTTTGTAAAGTTGTTATAATTTCAGATTAAATTCTGTTATCAAATATCAATTCTGCTATAATATTTCATTCATCGTCTTCTTTTCCCTACAGTGCTCAATGACCAAGTGCCACTCATACAGTATAGACCAATTCAATTCCGTTCAATTCAAAATGATTTGCATAGTGCTTTTAGTTTCATACAAATGTCATGTTTTATTTGAATGACATATAATCTCACTGAAACTCATGCTGCTGGAAAACTGTAAATGCTCTGTGTTTGCCCTTTCATGGCCATTTAGATAATAATAAGACTGTGAGCTTTAGAATGCTTTAGTGTTTTCCAGCAGGACGCAGGTTAATGCTAATTGCAAGGTCACTTAAAAATGTGTGTAATTTAGAGTCGATTGCTGTTAGCACTGCTCTAAAACAACGGGAGGCCAAGAGATTTTAAAGCGACAGTTACCTAAAAATCAAACTACAAACCTCTATGCATATCTTTCTTCTGTGAAACGTAATTTTTCACCATACTAACCTAAAACAAGCAATCATGTGAGGATGGTCTCGTCTAAACGCTGCCAATGGGGCAAAGATGATCTATTTTCAGCCTCAGACAGGCGGCTACACCTGAGCAAATCTCGTCTGCAGGCCACGGCACTGCCTCTCTGAAAAAAGATGGAAATCTTGAGAGAATTTCACCCTGCTTTAGTTCACGTGATTTGACAGCAAATTAATAGAGGATTGAGCCCAGAAATAATTGTAATGAAAACTATAAACTAAATTTATAAAAATCTATGTAATTCCTGAGAAAAGGGAAGACAACATCACAACTATAACAATAACAAAAGAGAGGAACCTAATGTGTGTGTGTATATATATATATATATATATATATATATATATATATATATATATATATATATATATATATATATATATATATATATACATATTTACAGCTTATGAAAAAAAAAAAAAAAACACTGACAACCAATCAGAATCCACTCGACTTTAGACTTTTAAACAGCACATTATTGTTTGTTGAGGATACTAATATAGTTTTGTAATAGTTGTCTTTACAGGCATCATTGTCGGTGTGAACAAGCCATATGGTGATTGGCAATTTTTTTAAGGGAATATTTTATAGAAATAATTTAAAGTGTTATTTTATAAATAATATAGGTTACCCATATACATACATGTTATCCTGTTTATATATATATATATATATATATATATATATATATATATATATATATATATATATATATGTGTGTGTGTGTGTGTGTGTGTTATGTATATGTGTATATGTATATTAACTGTTTTAACATATACATATTTTATTTTATTATTTTATTTTATACTTTTCGGTTGACGTCACCACCTGGCTCCAGTGATACATCATTTTACAATGAGATGGAGTTGGTATTAAAAAGTGAATAGGCTTACTTTGATTTCATGTTGACTTTTAAGGGAAAGTAGTGAAACTACAACTGTTTTGCTGCACTAAAGTGGACTTCAGGGAAAAGCATAAAATACTGCAAAAGTGCTGAATATGGTCCATTAATAATAGTTAAATGCTGAATGATATTATATATCATATTATTCTGCATTAGCCGCCTCTTTCGGCTCGGCTTGTTCTCGCTGTGGCTCAGAGTTGGGTTGAATTCACAGCGCACCTCTGCTGTCTGCCTCTTAATGCACACCAGGGAGGCTTTAATTAATGTCTTTGTGTGCACTTTGGACTGCCGAGGCCATTGATAATCTATCTCTCTCTCTCTCCATGGCAATACATTATCTAAATGTATTTTGCGCGGACAGGGTGTCTGCTGTGCATAAGCACCTGTCCTGAACGGAGAAGCATTGCAAAAACCAAATTTACTGAATGCATTCGTCACACTTGTGGGTGTAAGACTGTAAATTGTGGTTTTCATGCCCTTCTGGGAATGTTGCCGTGTAAGAGGCTGGATGAGTGTGATGTTTGATGGGTGAATATGTGAAGACTTATACGTACCATTGTTTTTAAAGTAACAGTTCTCCTAATAAACACAACTTATGTTATTCTTTACTTACCCTCATGCCATTCTGAACCCATATGGAGAAGTTTAGCAACATGTTCAGACTGCTTTTTAGCGGGAAACAAAAGACAATGACAGTCTCACTCACTCATATGCTGCATTAGTATCTTTGATTGAGGAACATTCTAACAATTAAGTAATTCCCTTCCACCATACAGTAACTCTCAAATCCTTTTCCTCTGACGCCAACTTCCTCTGTTTCCATTTTATAATACATTTTTATTTGCCATATGCAAATAAGATTTCAGAGATTAAACTCAGTGAGCAAGACTGCAGCAATATTGGCTTAAACTTTTTTACATTTTATTTTGTTTTGTTTTGTTTTGTTTATTTATTTAGCAGAAGTAAAAAAAAAAAGATACAAAAAAAATACAAAAAATGTCCCTATCAAAATGCACTTCCTTTGCATGGACATTCTGCTAAACAACTCAGTCCATTAAAATATACTACAGTTTAAAAGTTTGGGTCAGTTTTAAATAAATTAATATTTTATTCAGGAAAGATGTGTTAAAGTAAATACATTCATGATATTACAAAAATTACTCACATGTGAGACTGAGATTGTAATGATGCTGAAAAATCAGCTTTACATCACAGGAAAAATAGTGCATTTTATAATATATTTAAATAGAAAACAGTTATTTTAAATCATAATAATATTTCTCAATATTGCTTTTTTACTATATTTTATAAAATAAATCAGTAAAATAAAATAAAATATAAAATAAACTTACATTATATATATATATATATATATATATATATATATATATATATATAAAAGATAGATAGATAGATAGATAGATAGATATGGATATGGATATGGATAGATATAGATATAGATATAGGTATAGATATAGATATATATAGATATATATGAATCTAACCAAGCCTAAACTTTTAACAGTTATGTACACACATATTTCCTTTCTACCCGTTTGCTTAGCACATCAATAAGATTAACATTAAGAATGAACAGATGCTGATTATAAATAATTCAGTAACATCATACAAAGGAAATGTTTCCCATCTTTTATAAAACCAGTAAAAGACTAATTTTGGGTCGATAGCCAAGAACAGAAAGTACGCTATTCATTAAACCCTGTGTTCAAAGCGTCAGCCCTCTATTGAAATAAGCACCTGCTCTTTTTAATGAAGTTTTTGCATGTTTGACTCTAATGACTAAATTTTCTCATCAGCTCTAAACAAGCAGTACACAGGCACTGATCGATGGCATTACTAATGTAATCACTTCCCTATTGTGCTTGATATCTCTGCAGTGTGCAAGCCAGGCTTTTACCGATCAGCTCTTCAGACCAAAAGCTGCAGTAAATGTCCTCCCAGAAGTTTCACCAAACTGGAGGCCTCCACCTCCTGTCAGTGTGAGCAGGGGTACTACCGGACTGAATCGGACCCCACCAACATGGCCTGCACAAGTAAGAGCTGCTTCCTTTAAAGGGATAGTTCACCCAGAAATTAAAATATGCTTTATTTTTTATCATTTTCAGCCCATTCAAGATTATTATTATTATTTTTTTTATTATAATTTTTTTAAGTAGAACAATTTTTTAGCTGAAACTGTGGTTCTTGGTGATTCATAAAATGCAAGGCAATCAGTACTTTGTGAGTCTAAAACACAAAATGAATCCCTGCGGCTCCTGACAAGATATTGAGATCTTATGAAGTGAAACCACTGGCCTGTGCAAGAAACTGAACATTATTTGCATTATTTATTTACATTATTATTACCTGTAATCTAGAGCATCAGGCAGATGGTGTGGAATGATGACAAAGGAACGAATCATTTGAACCAAATTCTTTTGAACCGGTTCTTTTGGTGAACTAGTTGAACCAGTTCACCAAATCAGACTGAGCCATTTTAAAACAGTTTGCAGCTCAAACAGCACAAATCTACAAGTTACTCAATCAAAACTCACTTTCGGACGCTTGACACTATCCCTGACTCCAAATGAGCCAAAATACCAGTGTATATGATTCTATGATGAATGAACTGATTCAATGCTCCAGTTCCTCCAGCAGTCACTGAACTGAGGAAACAGTTAAACTGAGAGCTATGTCCATGTTTCATATCATTATTGGGTGCTTTAATATAATTTTTTATGTCATCGTGTGATTAAGTAAACATATGGGTGAACCGGTTATTTGAACCAGTGATTGAAACAAACTGTCCGAAAGAACCAGTTTGCGAAAAAATAATTGGATTTCCACATTGCCCGATGTTGTATATAATGTTTAGTTTCTTGCACCGACTGATCGTTTTGCTTCGTAAGACCTCAATCCACCATTGTGTGTTCCTTGATAATCTTTTTTGGAAATACTTTTAGCTATTGATTTGCATTCTATGAACCACCAAAGACTATGGTTTCAACTAAAAATCATCTATGCTCTTTCTTTTGTTTGTTTTTGTTTTTGAAAAATTTTTGGTATAATGCCATTTTTTGGTATAATGTTCATCATTTTGTCTTGATATACTTTATTATCTTGCAGAGCCACCTTCGGCCCCACGTAACGCTATTTCCAACGTGAATGAGACCAGTGTCTTCTTGGAGTGGAGTGCTCCGGAGGAGACAGGCGGTCGGAAGGATGTTCGATACAACATCGTGTGCAGCAAGATCAACACAGATTCAGGCCAGTACGAGCCGTGTGGAAGTCATGCACGATATCTGCCTCAGCGGACGGGTCTGAAGAACACCTCCATCATGGTCATGGATCTCCTGGCTCACACCAACTACACCTTTGAGGTGGAGGCTGTGAACGGGGTGTCGGAACTAACCACCCCTTTGAGGCAGTACGTCTCACTTAATGTCACCACCAATCAGGCCGGTGAGTAGAGTCGTCCCTCTGGAATTGTGCTTATTGCATGCTTAAAGAGCCAGTAAGATGAAAATTCTAAGCTTCCTATCACTGTTTATAAGTCCTGTACATTAGGTTTAAATCCATCCAAGGTTAAAAAACATTGTCATTTTGTCAAAATATCATTTTAAAATTACCTCAATTCTCGGAGATCCCCAAACGGTTCGCGCGAAGCTGTTCAAAAGATTCAGTTTCCTTAAACCCCACCTTTCGGTAGCATACTGTGTTCTGATTGGTCAACTGATAGTTTTGATTGGTTGTTCCGCACACAACTTCATGGGCATCTTCGTTAGCATCTGTTTGGGGTGAATTATGTCTTATTCCTCTTACCGCGAAGCAAACAGTAAAATAAAAAACTTGAACAGTCTCGCTGCTTTTTCTTCTGTGTGGGTGTATTCAAGCCGCGCGCTTCAGTTTGAATCTGAATAGCGCGTTCAGCGGGGGGGGCGTGGTCACATTAGATATAATGAAGGGAGACATGAAAAACAGACAACGCGTTGTTTTCATATGGATTACTTTATCACAGAATATCTGTTTTCGGCAGCACTTGTTTAGTTTTATAGTAGACATGTTAAACTTAAATGAAGATCAGCGCAGACAGGCTGCAGACAGCACACATACTGATAAGACGCTCGGGAGAAAACAAACACATAACTTCATAATCATACTTCGCGTTGTGATTCGGAGATGCTCTTTGGTCTAAATAAAGTTGGTAATGAACCCTCTTTTATGGCCAAACGCTTTGAAAATCCCGCCTTGTACTCACCGAGATTAGAAAAGCAGTCATCAGTGAAATGTTGTGAACACAATGAATTTTAAACAAAAAAGAATTTTAGCCATTGGTTCTTCTGATCTTCATTCTTTTGCAGTGAAAATAAAACAAACAGTCTCCTCGACATGATGCTCTCACACCAACCAGAGCGTCTGTGTGTGTGTGTGGGGGGGGGGGGGCAAGTCAGAGTTCCGTTTCTCCCAACACAGTAGGTGGAGATTATTATGCAAAGTGTTCCTAGTGACGTACATAGAGATGGGCAAAAGATTTGAAATCTATAACGACTCGTTTCAGCGATTCAGAGTCGACTCCTTACTTTAGAAGCCAATAACTTTATAAATCGTGTACTTTTTGGTTTAATTACTTTGCACATTGTTTACACTGATGGACAGCCACATCATACACTGTAATACAGGTAATTTTTGATTTCCCATCTGTGTGGCTCTTTAAGCTGAACATGACAGAGTTCATGGGGTTATGTCTAATCTTTGGATTTGATTCGATCAGGAAAAGTGTCTATTTTAAACATAAAACTGTATTTGGAGACATAGTCTTCTATAGTCCATAATTAGGCTTAATGCAGCTTTACTTATGTTTTGTGTAATATTTCAAATTCCTTAGGTGAAAAATAAGAATGGAGCTCAAATTATAATTTGGTGGGCCCTGTGAAAAGGAAATGCATTTAATTGTATTGAACATTTGTAGTGTTCCTTTGTAGTGTACCTATGAAGTATAATAATAAACTGGAATTGCAGATACTTATTACTTATATATAAGATACTTATATACTGATTATAGTACTTAAAATAAAATACATTTAAGCTTACTTAAAGACAAACACTTTAATGATTCTTAGCACACTAAAGTACAATTAAGTGTACTAAAACAAAAGTGCATTGGTAATAATATCAAATAAAACAAATACTTTAAAATAAACTTTTAATCCTTGTGTTTTGATATTTTTATGCTTATTTTATAGTACACTTATTCTGATGTGTTGACTAATATATTGTAACACATTTAAAGTACTTCATTATTACAATTTATTTAATTCATAATATAATGTAAATTATCAATTCTGATTTTGAAAGCTGCAGTTTCATCATAATTAATATGTAATTACAAGTTTATTTAAATAAAGACACAAGTTTAAATAGAAATGATGTTATATAATTATATTATTTCATATCTAAGTGTATTGCAGTTTATTATACATGCTTCTCAGTACATTTAACACGCTAACAATATATCAAAGACAATATAATATGTTATGGAAATATGTATAAGATGTAATTTAGTTGGATAAACAATTGTTTAAATGCCTGAAAACATTACAATTTGTTTACACTTATACTTAAAAGTATTCAAAATTATGTTATTTCTGTAATATAGGTATTTATTTAGTATGTATTTCTTTTTTGCAAGGAGTTGGGAGAATGTGATGGGAAATATTTGAGTTTATACTTTTTTGAAATATTTTAATTTACATGTAATGAATCTAGAACATATGAAAGTTTCACTTTTTTAAATAATTTACAAAAATGTATAATACTAATTTGGGATGTACCTGTATATCTTTAAATTATACTAAGAAGCCTTGGTCCTCTTTAATGAACCTTTCGTGTACTGGAAAAAAAAAGTTAATTGGAAGCCGATAAAGAACCATTATTTTTGCAGAAAGAGTCGCGATATTAAACGATATTAAAAGTGATTTATCTTTTCTACAGTATTATATTGGTTAATGTTATTTTTCCCCACTCACATGGCCTTGCTCATATTATTAGAAAAGGAAACTAATTTCAGCGATGGCGGAAGTAATTAGATTTCGGGAAAGCTCACGGAAATAAACATTTTAATTTAGAATAATGTGCATAATAATACTGCAATTAAATAGGGACAATTAGAATAAACTAAAATCGTATTACATGTTGGCTTTAAAACTACAGTTAAACAATATATAAAATAATAATAATAATAATAATAATAATAATAATAATAATAATAATAATAATAATAAAAACTCTTGACTAGTCAATTCATGTAATTCATTTTTGTGGTTGTCATGTGACTTCTTTGTCACATAAAGAAGAGGGGGTAAACTGGCACCTTTTTCTGACTGCTTTTGACCTTTCATTAAGCTAATGATGACCCTAATGGACACTGAAGCGTAATCTGCTTTATCTGAAAGAGGGTCTGTAATTGCTGGGGATTGGCCAGAGACGGGGGGGTTGGGACTCCTCTGTGTGTGTGTGTGTGTGTGTGTGTGTGTGTGTATGGATCACGGCAAGCGCAGGTTGCAGTCAATGCTGAGCACTCGCGGTTGGGATAATCCGTACGTTCGATGTGTCGAGTAGCGGTCATGTTTTATGTGAACTGGATGGCTGGAGGCTGAGCGAGAGGTTTGGCTGGAGTACTGAGACCAGACGTGCTCAAAAAGGTGCTTGACTGTCTGAAGGTGATGGGCTATTGAAAAATTGAGGGGGGATACAGGCTTCCTCTGTGTCGTCTGACTGAAAATCACTTTTCCATTATCTTGCTTTTGTCTTCCCTCGTTTGAAGCAAATCTTCAAACCAGAAACATTCTGGAACATTCCTACAATGCAGTGCATTGCGTTCTCATCTTAATATACCAGTTAAAATATTACACTGACAACTTTGAATGAAGATGGAAATCATATTCGTTTTCTCTATAACAGTATCATGATTAATATTGTTTTGTTATCGGTCCAATTTAAAATTATTAAATATGCTTTTGCTAACTGAAATAAAGGTGAAATTCAATTGTATTTACCAAAAGCATTTTTGGTAACACTTTATTTTATGCTGTCCTTGTAACACATTACATCTATATGGTATTATAACAACAATAAATTATGCATAATTACATGCAAGTAACCTGAATCCTAGCCCTTACCATATTGTAAGTACGTGATGTTCATTAATATCACTCAGTACTTAAATGCAAAATTACACTGTAACAAGGACACCTTAAAATAAAATGTAACTATATATATATATATATATATATATATATATATATATATATATATATATATATATATATATATATATATATATATATATAATTTTAGATGAAAAAAAACTAATTGATTTGTATCACTCTATATATTGTTTGATATAAAATATATATTGGTATTATAATAACATAGTCATTACATTGTAAAACTGCTGTTATAATAACCTATATGATGTTATCCTGCTCTTATTTTTATTTGTATTTATTTTTTTTGCCATTCTTTTATTAAGTTATGGAGATAAAGGTTCTGTATAAAAGAAATGATCTACCTATAAAATGAAATGCTTCTGGTCAGTCAGTTTCTGATTTTCATTTATTGAACGTTGTGACAAGCAAATCAATGCTAAACAGCATGAAAACGTCAACCCGCTAGTGACCTATAAGTCAATATTAGAATAAGGCAGAGTCGCTCCAGCTTACAGACCCACAGCATTGCGACGCAATAAGAGACGCAGGTGCTGCAGGTGCCGTCAGGCTAACAACATTTATTTTCACTTTGCGTAATCCATTATCCTAAACTCTCAGGCCTTTTTTTTTCCCGCAAAACCTTTACGCACGGCCGTTGCATTCTAATTTAGGGAGAAATATTTAACATAATATTTGTGCCTATTTCCATGCCGATGCATCTCTGTCACAAAAGCGCAGCAGATGTGGTTACGAGGCGTACAGAAACAGTCTTAGGGTGCTAATCTATTTCACTGGGCCTGCGAGGCTACAGTATTTTCCCCCTGAAGAGACGACTTCAACATCTGCTCAGCTCATTAAGTTACTCTCAAATCAACAGAGGAATTATGCTCTTTAAAACACTATTAATTATGACAAGCAAAATGATAATTTTTGCAGCACAAGGCGGGCCGCCACGCATAGTCAACAAAGCTTGTGTGCAGAACGCTAGCTCGCTAATGCGCATTTTTACAAAGACGTCGATGACATAAATTCTGTTTTTACTTCACAAGTGCTGGGATTTTTAGAACCGGGAGCAGATTTTGCAGGTTGATCAAATGCACACTAATTTCCAGCGTTTTTCGAGCGGGATTTCAAAACAAACTGGATAGTTTGCAGGTGCAAGTGATTAACGCATAGCATTGGCGTGCCTCTCAAGTGCTTTCCCTGATAAATGTCGACAGACGCATGAGTGGAGGCATTTGTGGGGCTCTTTTTGCCGAATTATTTTGTGAGCTTGAACTATTTTCTCATTGACAGCTGAGTGCCTGACGTGTCGGTCTGAAAAGAGTTGTGACACTAAGTATTCTCAAAGCCTCTCAGCAAAGCTCTTCTTGCACATGGCTGTGAGCACTTGTGCTGTACTAAACTCAGTACTTCCGGCACTGGATTGTTTCAGTCTCTGCAGATGGTGACCCAGTCGAGTTTAGAAAGTAACTAGCTAAAAGTACTGACGCAGCTAACTTTCAATTGTGTGGCAGTCAGTTTTAAACTAGTTTTCAGTGACATGTTTATGTTACCAGTCAGTAGCAGCACAACGGGGAAGTCGTGGCCTAGTGGTTAGAGAGTTTGACCCCTAACCCTAAAGTTGTGGATTTGAGTCTCGGGCCAGCAATACCACGACTTAGGTGCAAAAACTTAGGTAAAAGAAAAAAATTATATTAAATTAAATTATAAATGTAAATGTAAATGAAGTTATTGTTTCTGTGTAATCTATAAAAATGTGCAATCGTTTTATGTGTGTTTCTCTGGTTCTGTAGAAGAATGCTAATGTGCACTGCCATGCATGTGGCTTGGCATGAATAAAACCGCATTTTTAGTAATTTTCGTATATCTGTGTGAGTGTTTGCCAATGTTGTTGTCGTCTGTACACAAACTTTTCAAAAATGTAAAGGAAAAATGCTTTCAGTGTATCATTGTTGTATAAACGTACAATTAGAAATTCTTGTTCATGCTAATAAATTGAATGGTTTGTCCAGATCATGCAAAGGAATCAATGCAAAAAACTGATTCAGCGCTTGGGTAGCATCAGTGTTATTAACAATGTTTTGTTGGATAGGATGTAGCTACAAGTCTAATTATAAAAGAATATCTGGACTGCAGTTTGACTACTTTAAATTATAAGTAACATCTAACTACAAACTACAGTAAACTCAAAGTACAGTGTAAAAATATATATGAATTAAAACATAAAAATAAAGATTATTAAAATTCTGTTTTTCAAGAAAATACAATGCTATTTCACGACCAGTTCATAAATTGTTTCAAGGTGGCTAATTTGTACAATTTTGTACTATTTGTCCAGACACCAGTGACGGGTAGGTTTAGGGGCAGGGTTAAGTGTAAGTCATTCCAACAAATTCATACGAATTGTGCAACTCGTAAAATACGTACGATTTAGCATCTTATGAATTTGTATGAGTGAGGTTGTACAAATTCGTACAAATTAGCCACTGCGTTAAATATGTACGAATTGCCATGAGATCAGGCTGGGAAAATACATTTTAAGTTTTGCGACTTTTAAATGTTATGTTATATTTATTGTGTTACTTAATTTACTAGTGAAAACTGCTTCTACATTATTTTTTGTTTTAAATTCAAAAGTTTAAAAGTCAGAAATAAATAGTCAGAAATAAAGTCAGAAATAAATAGTTTATATTATATAATAGTGTATTACATATTATAAATATATATGTATTACATTTTATATATATATATATATATATATATATATATATATATATATATATATATATATATATATATATATATATATATATATAATACATCAAATTTGCATTTAAATTGATCAAATATGTCAGTAAAGACATTTATAATGTTTTGGAATATTTCTTTATTTTTTTCACAAAAATAACAACCCAGGCTCATTCGAAATACGTGTCTCTAAATACATTTCTTTAGCACCATTATTATGTAGCTCACTGCACATTTGTGAAACATCCAGTGAGTGACACTAAAATGCTATATCTGAGCCTGGCACATATTTATGTGTTTGTATTCATTGCTTCAGGCATGTATTGCAGTGATTCATAATTCAAATATCCAAGGAGTGTCGCTAAAAGTTAATGCTCTATCGTGTTGGAAATATCCCCAACACCAAACCTACCTGATAGTGTTAGCAAATAGAAAAGTCATATAAAAACACATCTGTTGATCCAGCCGTGCTATTTTGACTTCCTTATGCGGATTTGAGCTATTTTGATCGTACCGGAGGTCTTCGTCTATCAAATGCACCGCCAAATTGCGTGTAAATTTACTGGGTTAGAAAACTCCGCATGAGTTATGAAGCTGTATATGTGATGAGATGTTCAAAAGTATCAGTTTATCATATCATAGTATTGTCTCGTAATATTCATCAAGTAATTGTGCGAAAATGATGCTTTATTAATCAAAACTGTGGACCTGCAAATCATACTTTGTTTAAAAAGGAGTTTTACTGCCTCTAGTGTTCATTTCAACAGGAAACTGCAGTGATTCGTGTATAGGATAAGGTTTTTTTTTATTATTTATTTTTTTTTTTTTAGTTTTGCAAAAATATAGGTAAAGAGGCACTTATTTCCAATGAGTCTATGTTGGATAATAATCAGAAATGTTTCTTGAGCAGCAAATCATCATATTAGAATGATTCATGAAAGATCACATGACCCTAAAGGCTGGAATATTGAACAGAAATAAAAACATTTTAAAATATCTGAAAATACAAAACTGCTATTTTAAATTGCAATACTAATATTACCATTTAACTGTAATGTTAATCAAATAAAATCAGCCTTGCTGAACAATATTTTAAAAACCCAACCTTTCGAACGAAGTACAATAGTGCTGGTTAAGAAAAGATGTTGGCATTGTCTTAAAATCTGTCTAGCCAGATGCTATGCATCAGGGCAGATACGTTTGGCAAATAGTTAAGATTGTTTTTGGTAGCTCATAGTTCTCAGGCCAGGCCTCTGGCTGGCACAGGCATCTGTTGGCAGGAGTTATATCTCAGGCCTAGATTTGGCCGATGGGCCGCTCAGCTCTGCCAGTGGTTTTTCATCTTGCTTCTCGGCAGGGCTCCCCAAACAACACTTGTTTACAAACACACGGCCTGTTGAGATCCTGGAGCTGGCAGTCATTCAGGGACGGAGCGGAGGAGATGACCTTTCTTACCCAGATGAAAACCGCGGCCCGGCATGCTAACTTCAATTAAATCACATGCAAATATTTGCTTGGAAGATTCCGCCTACACAAAACTCAATACTGCCTGCAGTCAGTGTTGAAGGTTTTTTTTGGTTTTTGATGCTGCTCACGCTAAGCTGGATTCTTGTTGACAGCTGCGATTAACTAAGCTAAAGCGGCTCGGGTTGTGTGAAAAAAAAAAAAAAAGACAAAAATAGTTCGCTACATGAGTTCTTGTGGAAGTAGTGACATTTCATGCTGTTTCTTTGGCTGGCGCAGATATCAAGCCTTTGCGAGTTTGAAGATTCTCACACTAGATAAAGGCAACACTTCCCATTTGGAAGCATTAATCAGAGTGCAATCATCACACTTCCTCTGACACGCTTCCCAGAGAAGGCTGCCGATCCATCTGTTAATGAACTGAGAGGCGGCACTCTGGCGGGACCTTTGCACTGGGAGCTGTCACTGGTGATGAGACTGTCCAGGACTTTATTACCTTTGGCTTTCATAGCCCACTGTGTTTCGTTTCGCAACTCAGAGTGTTTTGATTTACTGACTGTGGGTTTTGGAAATGGAAAAGATGCAGTTCAAGCTGTTAAATACACAGTATCTGGTTTTATCACATTTATTAGACGGTCCAGAATGAATGCTACTGTAGATGAAAATTTCTCACTGAACTAAAAATAGGACTGAAAATTCACACAGAGAAAGGTTTCGCTGCTTTTGTGCTGTCATATAGGTCTACACCAACTCTGCACACATTTTTACATTTGCTGGGTTGCTTTTAAGGGAATATCTGTGGAATTAGATGCTAAATGGATTTCTGTATGGTGAAATGGGGTTTACACTTACTGTATTACAAAGTATGATCAAATATATTGAAATTACTAAATGGTAAAACATTTCATGTCATTTTACAGTATGTATTTATTTTTATTTGTTTTATTTTTTTGGAATTGGATAATAAGTTGTGTAACCATAATGGTGTTTTGTGTTTGTGTGTATGACTACTTGTGATGAACTTTTATTCATCATGGGACTTTCTCATTATCACCTGGGTTTTTAAGGTGGAACTCTTTGTTTAAAAATATATATATATATATATTTTAACACTTTACAATAAACGTCTTTGGTTAACCTTAGTTGACTACATTAGTTAACAATAGCTATCAATGCAAAATTATTCTAAAGCATTCATTATTCATAGCTAATGTTAATACCAATACTAGTGCATTTTGAAAATCTAATTTTTAATATTATCTTCAATTTTATTTATTTATTGTAAAGTTCTGGCAACCACAGCTTTTTATGTAAACTTCATGGATTCTTTTTTGTTTGTTTGTTCGTTCCATTTAACTTTACTTCCAGACCTATACTGAATTATATGTACTTTTCAAAGCTTAAAAAATACGTTTTTGGACACAAACTGTGTATTATAAACATATTTAATCTGATTTGAATAGCATGAGTGTGAGTAAACATTGACAAAATTAAAATGTTTGGGTGAGTTACCCTTTTAATCTTCAGCAGAAAGATCCAACAGACATACATTGAGAGAGAAACTCAAGCCACATGTATTATCATAGAAACTCAGTGGTTCTTCCAGATAAACAGACACATACAGTTCATAACATGCGATGCGTGCGTTTAGATTCTGTGTAAATATGCAGGGCAAAGATTTTGCGTGGGCCTAACCTATATTTATGCGTTTGGATATATATTCTCACTCTCTGTCAAACAGCACATGTATTTTGTTTGATGGATCCCCTGCTGATGTTTTTGTTTCTTGCCATCACCAATATAGATCAAAATTCCCTTGGCTGACCTTAAGGATTATTGAGAATCAATAACTCAAAGGGCCGTGTCTCCCGGCTGACTGAAAGTCAAACATTTAACAGTTTAAGTGGCCCATCTACCCTCCACAAGACCTCTCTTCTCCTGCAGGCCTGAAGATCAGGTTGCCAAGTATACCGTTTCAGGCTTTTAAGATAGGAATGATTACAGTTTTGTCTGAGCAGAAAGGATACAGTTACTCTTTGTTTGGGAAGAGAGGATGGGGAAAAGAAGACTTTTCTTTGCTTTCCTATCATGGGCTTCTATTGAGCTGTTGGATCAGCGCCTGAGGGATCGTCCGGAGAATTTAAACGTGATTTATCTCATGGACACAGTCCGACACTTCTGTTGAGGAATATAAAGCCGGGTTTGATTTCAGCTCTCCATGTATAGACGGATAGGGGCTTTTTTATGTGTGTTTCTCATATGAGTGACACCAAACACAACCATGTGGGAGGAAAACTGAGAAGCAGAAGAGAAAGAATGAGTAAAATCAACAAGTTTTTCTTTTGCAATATGTGTTTATTCTTGTTGAATTGGATTTTAATTCCCACAGTGCAATATAACTAGCAAATGTATAAAGTCTGTCTCAGATTTATATAATGTAAGTAATATCCCAAACAGTATTAGCATTTTAGCCACACATTAGTGATGCGCGAGTAAGGTTTTTTTTCCTACTCGCGGGTCCCGCTTTTATGAAATTATTTGGCCCACCTCAGCCCGCCCCACAAATAAAATAACATTTCTTGACCCGCCTCGACCCGCCCCGCGCATCGGGACACACGGAAGTTACGTTGCTACTTATACCTTCGTATCGTAACCTTATCAAAGAACCTAATAAAATATGAAAATATCTATTCCAGATATTTAATATAGGCTATAGATAATTCAACTATGATGGTTCGTTCCTGAACAAATCTTTTAGGTGAACGAATCGTTCTCGTTTACGTAATCCACTGACCATATACAGTAAAAGACTAATTTCTCGTTCAATGAATACGATATTCTCGTAGGTGAAGGAGTTGAATGAACTGATACATCTCGTTCATGAATGAAATGAATGACAAATGAATCAGCAATCAGCAGATAAAAAGTGCAGTTATTGGTGCACAAACGCTTGTTTACATATTTGGAAAACAGAACATAACTCGTTAATCGCCGATAAAACCTCGTGCTTTGATAATCTGAACAATTTATTTAGACTATTTATTTAACGCGATCATGCACACACTTTAATAAAGCCAAATCAGTTTTTGTCGCAAGTAAATACGTTCGTTAGACATAATACATAAGACACTCTTTTTTCGCCAACTGCTGGCGTATTTGTGTAATATGAAGAAATGGTCACTGAACGAATCAGTAAATGAATCATTTTGCTGAATGAACTGAAAATCTGGAAATAATCAAAATTTCCACCATTAAATTCCATCCATCCATCCATCATCTTCCGCTTATCCGGGGCCGGGTCGCGGGGGCAACAGTCTAAGCAGAGACGCCCAGACTTCCCTCTCCCTAGCCACTTCCTCCAGCTCTTCCGGGGGGACCCCGAGGCGTTCCCAGGCCAGCCGGGAGACATAGTCCCTCCAGCGTGTCCTAGGTCTTCCCCGGGGCCTCCTCCCGGTGAGACGTGCCTGGAACACCTCCCTGGGAAGGCGTCCAGGAGGCATCCGAAATAGATGCCCGATCCACCTCAGCTGGCTCCTCTCGATGTGGAGGAGCAACGGCTCTACTCTGAGCTCCTCCCGAGTGACCGAGCTTCTCACCCTATCTCTAAGGGAGCGCCCAGCCACCCGACGGAGAAAGCTCATTTCGGCCGCCTGTATCCGGGATCTTGTCCTTTCGGTCATGACCCACAGCTCATGACCATAGGTGAGAGTAGGAACGTAGATTGACCGGTAAATCGAGAGCTTTGCCTTACAGCTCAGCTCCTTCTTCACCACGACAGACCGGTAGAGCGACCGCATTATTGCAGAAGCTGCACCGATCCGTCTGTCAATCTCACGTTCCATCCTTCCCTCACTCGTGAACAAGACTCCAAGATACCTGAACTCCTCCACTTGAGGCAGGAACTCTCCACCAACCTGAAGTGGGCAATCCACCCTTTTCCGACTGAGAACCATGGCCTCGGACTTGGAGGTGCTGATTCTCATCCCAGCCGATTCACACTCGGCTGCAAACCGTCCCAATGCACACTGAAGGTCCTGGTCTGAGGATGCCAACACGACAACATCATCCGCAAAAAGCAGCGACGAAATCGTATGGTCCCCAAACCGGACACTCTCCGGCCCTTGGCTGCGCCTAGAAATTCTGTCCATAAAAATTATGAACAGAACCGGTGACAAAGGGCAGCCCTGCCGGAGTCCAACATGCACCGGGAACAGGTCTGACTTACTGCCGGCAATGCGAACCAAGCTCTTGCTCCGGTCGTACAGGGACCGAACAGCCCTAAGTAGGGAGCCGCCGACCCCATACTCCCGGAGCACCCTCCACAGGATGTCGCGAGGAACACGGTCGAATGCCTTCTCCAAGTCCACAAAACACATGTGGACTGGTTGGGCAAACTCCCATGAACCCTCCAGCACCCTGGAAAGGGTATAGAGCTGGTCCAGTGTTCCACGACCGGGACGAAAACCACACTGTTCCTCCTGGATCCGAGGTTCCACTATCGGCCGAATTCTCCTCTCCAGTACCCTGGCATAGACTTTTCCAGGGAGGCTGAGAAGTGTGATCCCCCTATAGTTGGAACACACTCTCCGGTCCCCCTTCTTGAAAAGAGGGACCACCACCCCGGTCTGCCAGTCCAGAGGTACTGTCCCCAACCGCCATGCGATGTTGCAGAGGCGTGCCAGCCAAGACAGCCCCACAACATCCAGAGACTTGAGGTACTCGGGGCGGATCTCGTCCACCCCCGGTGCCTTGCCACCGAGGAGCTTTTTAACTACCTCGATGACTTCAGCCCGGGTGATGGACGAGTGCCCCTCCGAGTCCCCAGCCACTGCTTCCTCAACGGAACACAAGTCGGTGGGATTGAGAAGATCCTCGAAGTATTCCTTCCACCGCCCGACGATATCCCCAGTTGAGGTCAACAGGTGCCCATCTCTACTGTAAACAGTGTTGGTAGGGCACTGCTTCCCCCTCCTGAGGCGTCGAACAGTTTGCCAGAATCTCTTCGAGGCCAACCGATAGTCCTTCTCCATGGCCTCACCGAACTCCTCCCAGGCCCGAGTTTTTGCCTCCACGACTACCCGGGCTGCAGTCCGCTTGGCCTGCCGGTACCTGTCAGCTGCCTCCGGAGTCCCACAAGCCATCCAGGCCCGATAGGACTCCTTCTTCAGCTTGACAGCATCCCTTACTTCCGGTGTCCACCACCGGGTTCGGGGATTGCCGCCTCGACAGGCACCGGAGACCTTACGGCCACAGCTCCGAGCAGCCGCAGCGACAATGGAGGTGGAGAACATGGTCCACTCGGACTCAATATCTCCAGACTCCCTCGGGATCCGGTCGAAGCTCTGCCGGAGGTGGGAGTTGAAGATCTCTCTGACAGGGGGCTCGGCCAAACGTTCCCAACAGACCCTCACAGTACGTTTGGGTCTGCCGAGTCTGTCCAGCTTCCTCCCCCGCCATCGGATCCAACTCACCACCAGGTGGTGATCAGTTGACAGCTCCGCCCCTCTCTTCACCCGAGTGTCCAAGACATACGGCCGAAGGTCTGATGACACGACCACAAAGTCGATCATCGACCTCCGGCCAAGGGTGTCCTGGTGCCACGTGCACTGGTGGACACCCTTATGCTTGAACATGGTGTTCGTTATGGACAAACCGTGGTTAGCACAGAAATCCAATAACAGAACACCGCTCGGATTCAGGTCAGGGGGGCCGTTCCTCCCAATCACGCCCCTCCAGGTGTCACTGTCACTGCCCACGTGAGCGTTGAAGTCCCCCAGTAGAACGACGGAGTCTCCAGTCGGAGCACTTTCCAGCACCCCTCCCAGAGACTCCAAGAAGGCCGGGTAGTCCGCACTGCCGTTCGGCCCGTAGGCACAAACGACAGTGAGAGACCTATCCCCGACTCGAAGGCGCAGGGAAGCGACCCTCTCGTTCACCGGGGTAAACTCCAACACATGGCGGCTGAGCTGGGGGGCTATTAGCAAACCCACTCCAGCCCTCCGCCTCTCACCATGGGCAACTCCAGAGTGGTAAAGAGTCCAGCCTCTCTCAAGAAGTGTGGTTCCAGAGCCCAAGCTGTGCGTTGAGGTGAGCCCGACTATCTCTAGTCGGTACCTCTCGACCTCCCGCACAAGCTCAGGCTCCTTCCCCGCCAACGAGGTGACATTCAACGTCCCTAAAGCCAGATTCCGTGTCCAGAGATCGGGTCGTCGGGGGTCTCGCCTTCGACTGTCGCCCGATCCTCTATGCACCGGCCCCTTACGCTCCCTCCTGCAGGTGGTGAGCCCACAGGAGGGCGGCCCCACGTCACTCCTTCGGGCTAAGCCCGGCCGGACCCCATGGGGGAAGGCCCGGCCACCAGGCGCTCGCATACGAGCCCCAACCCCGGGCCTGGCTCCAGGGTGGGGCCCCGGCTGCGCCATGCCGGGCGACGTCACGGTCCTTGATTTTAATTTTGCCATAAGGGGTTTTATGAACTGTTCTTAGTCTGGCCCGTCACCAAGGACCTGTTTGCCTTGGGAGACCCTACCAGGAGCATATAGCCCCAGACAACATAGCTCCCAGGATCATTCGGGTACTCAAACCTCTCCACCACGATAAGGTGACAGTTCAAGGAGAGGATTAAATTCCATGCAACATAAATTTTATTTTATTTTTATTTATTTTTTTATTTACCCGCCCCAACCCGCCACGCAATAAAGTGCCAATTTCTTATCTTTACATCATTTGAGCTGTCATATTTTGTCTCAGTTCTTTTTAAAACATCCTACAGTTATATAATTGCTTAATGTAATGTAATCTAACACTTCAGGTTATACATTATAGATATTTTAAGGTACAACCATGCAGCTTAGCCAGTGCAATCTGTGTAATGCTTTATTTAGCAATTCAGTAAATCAGTTCTTTCAATTATTCATTCAGTATTTCAAAACCACTCTTGCAACTCAGAGTTTAAATTCCACCCTAATATAATATTGTGAATATTTAACAAAGTTATTCTAAGTAGTATCATTCATACTCTTTTATGGACAAATGATATAAACTATAAAACAGTTGCATACTTGTTGTGAGTGATGTCATGTCTGGGAGTTTATGGGAAGGAGGTAAATCAGGACAGATTTCACCATGCATTTTTCATCTGCCATAATTAGGTTGTACAAACATTAAAGCATGTCATTGCCTGAATCCACGTTCAAAGTGTTTTCTCAAAGCGATCAAATAGTTCAGATGAAAGGCATTCTCTCTGATTGTCTCTGCCACTGATGTGTGGACTATTTCATATTTCTGAATTGCTTTTTCTCTGAACTTTATGAAACTCATTCAAGTAATTAGAACAATGTGATATCTTCATTTAATTAGGAATTGCTGAGGGGTTGGACTTATCAAATATAAGTCTCAAGTATATAGACTTGGAAAACTTCAAATGACAATTACAGCACATTGCATCAGGGCTTCACTGCATCACGCAAGAAAATACATTTTCTGCTTGATTTGAGCTGAAAAGTAAGGTGAGATGTAACTGTTTTGTTCCCAGCTCCGTCTCCTATAACCGTGGTGAAAAAAGGCAAGACGGCGAAGAACAGCATCGCAGTGTCCTGGCAGGAACCCGACCGACCCAACGGCATCATCCTGGAGTATGAGATCAAGTATTTTGAGAAGGTAAATACTGCATGCTGTAAACATTCCCAGGTTACATTTCACCCCCAAATCAAAAGAAACAAAGAAAGAAAATTCTAGATTACTTAAAAAAGATGCGCTACAGATCAAATGTCACTTCTGCTCACCAGGACTGATTTTATATGTGATAAAAATAATACATGAAAATATTTAATTGTGAAATATTATTGCAATTTAAATTAACTGTTTGTAATATGTTAAAAATTAATTAATTCCTGTGATCAAAGCTGTATTTTCAGCATCATCATTACTCCAGTCTTCAGTGTCACATGACTCTTCAGAAATCATTTGAATATATGAAATGTGAAATATGAAATATTTCTCATTATCATCATTGTTGAAAGCTGCTGTACTTCTTAATTTTTTTGAGAAAACATGATACATCGCCTTTTTAAGGTTTTGGTTAGATTTATTTTAATATTCATTTTTGCAGGATAAAAGTTACATTTAATGTATTTACACTAAAAAAAAAATAATAATAATAATAATTGAATGTGCATGTTTTAAGGTAAGTGGTTGCATTCAATGTATTTTAGCTACATTTAAATAAACACATTTAGATGACAGATTTTTTTTAATTCTTATTATTTAAATGTAGCTAAAATAAATAGCAACCACTTACCCTAAAAATGCACATTCAATTATTATTATTTTTTTGTGAAAAAAAAAAAAAAAAAAATCAGTGTATGTGGTGCTAAATTTATATTTTTAAATAAATACTGTTATTTCGAATTTTCTATTACTCAAATAATCCTAATAAATCATAACGTTTCATGTTCTGTATACATTTCATAAAAAAATAAAAAAATAAATGTTTATTAGGGAAAAAATAACAAACCATCCATTTCCGAATTTGTAACACTTTACAAAGAGGCCCCATTTGTTAACTATATTTAATGCATTAACAAATATTACAGTGAGCTACGGATTGTTATAATATTTATTCATCTTTATTAGGATTAATTAATAAAATACAACTGTTCCATGTGTGTATATATAAGCTCACTTTTATTATTACATGCAACATTTAGATTTTAATAATGTATTAGTAAATTTTGGAATCAATATCACCTAAGATTATAAATGCTAAAATGCTTTAGAAGTATTTTTTAACTAATGAAGTTAAAATGTTAACCAAATAAACCTCTTTTTTTTATAAATAAAATGTATTTATTTTAATTAAATATTTTTCGTTGTTCTTGTTGTTCTTGTTGTTGTTGTTGTTTTATTCTTGACCTTGAGTTGCCATTGTCATTGACACAAATATGCTTAAATTAGATTAGAAAAGTCTAAATTTTATTTTAGTTTTTTTCTCCATAAAAACTAAAAAAAAAAAAAAAATGTATAAAAGGCTTTGGCCGAATATAGTCTAATAATGTACTGTTGTTGTGTTTTTTTATTATTTTTTTTATTGGAGCTACAGTAATTGGAAACTGGAGCTTCTAGGCTTCAAAAAGATGCAAAAATGCTAGACAAGTATCTAAGATTTGCATACAAAATTATCTAATATCTAAAGAAAACAATTATTTAATTTTGATATTTTTATGAAATTTACATAAATAATAAAAAAAAAAGTCTGAATGTTTATTTCTTGTTCTCACAGCAGACCAGTTTCCTTAAAAGGGCAACTCATACAAATGCATATGTAATAAGGTCAGCCATAAAAATAACCATGTGCACACTTTATAATCGCTAAAGTTTCACTACATTTATTCAGTAAATCATGAAAGTAGTTTTTAACACCAAACAAGGATAAGTGCTGTTGAATGCTGTTAGTAAATCTGGCCTTTTACGAGCTTGATGTCTCTAGTCCACAGTTATTCTCAACGCATGGAAAACAGAGACCAGCAAACTATTCAGAATTCCTCCAGGAGACATCTGCGCAACATCAGCAGCTTGAGCAGATGATGACAGGCTTCATCCTCTACAGAAGCAGGGCTGTTGTTGGGCGTCTCAGTCGACCACCCCGCTGGCGACAATCCTCACAAAGCCTGAAACAAAATCCCCTCTCCGATCGCGTCTCTGATTGCTGCTCACCTTGCAGCATTTGCCGGTTGCTTTGTTGAGCCATTTAAAGACAGAATACGTCTGTAAACGAGCCTCAGCTCCTCATGACCTCAGTGTTTTGGAGCGTTCTGTGAAACAATGATACGATGCACTTAAAAAACCAAATAGCTGTAAAGACCCGATGCCACTCGTATGAAAGCTAATGGACAGAGCACTTAACACAGGGCTTTAAAACAAAACCAATGAAGAGCGTGAAACCGATCCTCACTGCTGGCCACAGCACACACACTTTGCCATTCTCTCATGGGACAGAAGGCCTTTATCCCTCGTTGTCTCCCTCTCTGACCGTTTTTGTCTTCTGGTGGCTCTGTAGGATCAGGAAACCAGCTACACCATCATCAAGTCAAAGGAGACGGATGTTTTGGTGGACGGCCTTAAACCGTCCTCAGTGTACATCTTTCAAATCAGAGCACGCACCTCCGCGGGCTACGGAGGCTTCAGCCGTCGCTTTGAGTTTGAAACAAGCCCTTACTGTAAGTCAAACATATATATACATATACAATACAGATATTTCTGCATTATTAGTCATAAAATCTCATGTTATCTTCTCTTATCATTAATTAATTGGACATTTATGTATAGGTTATAGGATATAATAGGATTATATGATAATTAAACTATGCTATTTTTGTTTTCTGAAGGCCCAGTTGCCTTACAAAGGAAAGATATATGTGAGTCTGGACCACAAAACCTTAAGACCAAAAGTCTTAAGCATTAATTTTTCTAAATTGAGATTCATACATCATATGAAAGATGGTTAAATCAACTTTGCATTGATTTATGGTTTGTTAGGAGATACAACTATTTGAAAATCTGGAATCAGAATTTGCAAAAAAAAAATCTAAATACTGAGAAAAATCAAGTTCTTAGCAATGCATGTTACTAATCAAAAATTACGTTTTGATATATTTACGGTAGAAAATGTACAAAATATCTTCGTGGAACATGATTTTTTTTCTTAATATCCTAATTATTTTGGCATTAAAGAAAAATCTATAATTTTGACCCATACAATGTTTTTTTGGCTATTGCTAAAAAAATATACCCCGGCGACCTGAGACTTGTCTTGTGCTCCAGGGTCACATATGAGATGTTTGGATAGGCTTCAACGCTTGAGACACAAACTTTGAGAATGCTGATGCATATCAAAAAAAAAAAAAAAAAAAAGTTGGCAAACATTGAAACATTAATCCAATAACAGTAAGAGCATAATGTATTAATATATTGCAGTTCATGCTGAGAACTCACAAACCCATTTCAGCAACATTGATAAGTTGGGACATCATAGACAATTATGCGTCTCTAACATGGATTTGTATATAGTTTTACGTAATTCTTTGCATTTGTGATTCAAAAGATCCCATAAACTGGAACATTTGTAAAACTTTTTTGTAAAAAAAAAAAAAAAAAAGATTATTGTATACAATCTGCGACCGCACATCAACTAAATTTACAGTGGTGTTGGGTGCATATAATATTGAATGTCACACTGTACACTTACAGTAATTCCCTATGAATTTAGCAAGAAAGAAGTTAGTGATTGTGATGAACTCTCAAACCCTGCTCTTGTGTTTCTCTGGTGTGTGTTCCAGCAGTAGCGGCCTCGAGTGATCAGGGTCAGGTGCCCATCATCGCTGTCGCTGTTACTGTGGCCATCATCCTCATCGCATTGGTCACAGGTTTCCTGATGAGTGGCAGGTAAGAACACCTCATCACAAAATCCAAGTGGCTTTTGTTTGAAAGCTCCATTCTAAACTATTTCACAACTGTTTGCTATAAATGGTTCCATTCTTTTTTTTTCTTCTTCTTCTTTTTTTTTTATCATAGCAAGCAGGGATGCAACAACTAGTCAAATTAATAATGAAAATAATCAACACTGATCATCAGTTAATCACATTTGTGCACTGTGCACAGGAAATCCATCAGTCTGTCATGTGACTTTACATTAGTGAATGAGCATCTCTATGCAGTTCAAGCAACTTAGCTATTTTATATCAAGCGCTTCAAACAAACATGTAAGTATTTAGCACAACTGGCCTATCAGTTGCTTTAACAGATAAGTGTGATGTTAGAAGCATGTGAGACACGATTTCCTCAGAAAATAACTTATGTCTTACAGTTCGATCCTTATCTACAAATGTAAGAAAGTCAACTGTACAATACAATACAATACAATACAAAGGAAGCAAGTAAATAAATATTGCTGCATTAAATATTCATTTTAGACAATAAATGTATGTTTAAAGTATTACAGTATCTTTCACCCTTGTGGACCACATTGTGTAAGTGTAAATATATAAATAAAGCTTTTTGAAAAAAATAAAATAAATAAATAATAATAATCTTAAGTAAAAGCTCTAATCACAAGTTATAATTATATATAATTTTTATTTTATTTTTTTGTAAAAAAAAATAACTTTGATATTTGTCTAAGACTAAACACATCATATACATAATGTTTTTTCTGATAAAGTTCACAAAATGAGAAACACAGGAGGGACAAAGGAAATGACATAATTATCTTTATCAATGTTAAATTATTATTGATTATCTGTAAATAATTAAATTAGTTAAAGACCTCACATATGTATCTACATCTCTGATCACTGACCTCATTTCTACAGTGAGTAAGTGCCTGTTCACGTCTTAATGTAAACAGCATTGGGATATTTTTTTTTTTCTTTTTTCACAAAACACAATGGCAGAAAAAGATGAGGAGCCAACAACAATATCCTGTTTCATACATGCTGTCCTATTTAGCATTTCAGGCACAACATTTTAAAATGAGACTGTAATGCATGCTATTGTCCTCGCTGACTAGAGGAAACAAACCGAGACGCGTTCTGTCTATCTATAATAAACAGTCTGCAATTTACTGGAATTATGCTGGAAGTGCAGTAGGTGCAGATATAAAGGTGTGTTCATGTTTGTTTGCGCTTATAAAATGCTAACTTTATTCAAAATAGATTAAATATTGAGTTTGAAGTTAAAAGAGTAATTGTCTGGAAAAATCATTTCCTGCTTCCAAGGAATACATGAACTTAAGCTGTAAATGTTTTATTTAATGGCAAAACATTTCTATTCTCCCTCTGAAGTACATTCATTCATTCATTCATTCGTTTGTTTCAAACATTTAATGGTTTGATTGAACAGCAATTTTTCAATGTTCAACATTCAGTGTTAGCATTAACATTAGCATCAAAATGCATTAGCTGTAATGCGTCTCTGGCAGATCAAACTCATGGAGAGCAGGGAATACAACAGATAAGTATTTAATATAAATCCATTCAGAAAACAGGCAGGATAACTCAGGAATCGTGTAAGCAAACATGTAACATAGGTAATAACTGGCAATTGAACTGGGGTAATTAATGACACAACAGGTGGAAACAATGAACTGATGAAGACACAGGCAAAACTAAGTCAGAAACTCAGAACACATAGACATAGTTACATAAGCACTTGTTGTTTGTTTGTTTTTTTTTTCAAATGGAAGAACACGACAACAATTTATTTAATCAGAATTCATGGCTATTTCTGTTGTGGAAAAGATGTACACTTTAGCATATTTGGGCAAGGCAAGGAAAATTACTGGAAAATGATATATATACATATATATATATATATATATATATATATATATATATATATATATATATATATATATATATATATATATATACAGGCACGGAAACCAACTTAACATAGACGGAGAACAGACAAAGTCTAAAAACCAAAACAAGAGAACAAATGAGATGTTTAACAGACAACAGGTGAACTGAATGACATAATCAGGCAACTCAGGAAAACTAGGTCACAACGGAAAGAACAGAAAAAGACATACATGTAACAGTTCACCCCCTCCAGGAATAGCGCATCCCTGCGCTGTAACAAAGTCCAACTGAGTAGTGAGGGTGGGGGCTCTGGAGGAGCATGTGGAGCATGAGAGAGGCAGAAACAAAAATAGTCCAAAGTTCAAAGGGGAGCGGAGGGTGCAAGAAGCGAAGGGAAAGCCTGGAGCAAGAGGAGCCAGAGACCAGCCAGGACGAAGCCCCAAGGAGGAGTCGAAGGAGGGAGGAGCCATGATGGAGAGGGTTTGACGACAACCTGTGGACAAACAATGGAGACGGAGCCACTGGAGATAGAGACCCAGATGTAGCCAAGTAGATGGAGAGCCAGGGCAACACTGAGGATCCGGAAGGCCAAGGCGGAGCTGATGGCTCAGGCAACCAAGATGGAGGTGGATATCCGTAAAACCGTGGCAGAGCCAGAGTGACTGAAGACGAAGGTGGAGCCAGAGGGAAGGAGGAGCCAGACAGAGGCAGAGTGATGGAGGTGAATTTGGAGGAGTGGAGTTCCGAGGCAGCGGATGGTTGACCACTGACCAAGTGGAGCCGGAGGGATGGGGGAGCCTAGCAGAGCCACTGGGATGTCTGGCCACAGCAGAGACAAGGGAGCTAGGAGTCAAGGCAGAGCCGATGGGTCGAAGGACCGAGGTGGAGTCCAGGACTAGGAGGCTGGAGGCAGAGACAGGGGATCCTCAAGCCTAGGTGGAGCTGGAGGCTGGAAGTCCTGAGGAGGATCAGAGCGCCCAGATGGACTGACAGGCACCAGCAGAGAGAGGAGGCAGAAGAAGGAAGCTGGGTGGGAGCTTAAAAGTCAAAAGAAACTTAGGAGAGCTGGACGGAACTAGAGGAGAAACATGAGACATAGGATATTCTCGCGGTTCATGGGAACTAAGAACAACCTCTCCAAACCAGTTTATTATTTCCTCTTGAAGGAGAAATACAGTCCATTATCCTCCATCACCCACTTCACAACTGCACCAAAATTGTCTCCGGGACCGTCTGCTGGAGTGCGTGCCTTTTATTATTCACTCAGGCTGGCGTGGTAAAAAACAGAGTGAGTGTACAGGGTAATGAGGCAGATGAGATGTAAAATGTCCCATGTGTGGTCTTCCAGCAGATGGTCACCCTACTCCAGGCCTAACAGGGCAACTGCAGGAATGTTCATGGTGACAGATGAGTGGGGAAAAACAAAAAAAAAAAACTGTAGTGGGCTCATTCTTCTGTCACACCTTGGTGATATAAACTGCACAAGTATGGAGATCAGCAAAAAGCCTTTTAAAAAGTTAAATCCAGGAGAACAGGCATGGAACCCAAACATATAAAGAGATCGGACACAGACTAAGGGAGAACTGAAGGCTTATAAGCATGAACCAACAATGGGAACTAATGAGATGATTGACAGACAACAGAAAACTACATCAAAACAGAAAGAACAGAAAACAATGCATACATGTAACATCAATACAATTAAGCAAACGTTTTCAATGGTTTGAATGTCTGTCAGTAGAGAACTTAATAATGCTAACCTCAAACAATGTTTGTCTCTCCTAACTCTTCACCCTTGAACCAAGTCACAGCCTTTAATTTGATAGTGTCAAGTCCTTATCGAGATTGAAGATTGGCATGAAAGCAAGACCTCAATCAGACATCAGTCAGCTGAATTCTCACAAGTCACTTGAAAGGCAGTTGAATTGTTTAAGCAAGGGTTAGGATGTCCCTCAAGAGTGTAACGGTTTCAGGCAATTACTCTTAAAGTGTATATCAGTGTATCACATGGGCCTCAGCCTTGACACTTCTGTCACCTTTTATGTCACAGATGGGTTTGAAGCGCGCTCTCTCCTGCAGGAAGCAATCAGGGTTGTTAATAGCCTCTTTGGCCTTACTAGGTCAAGACATATTCATGAATGAGCTACAGGGCTCCATCAGAAGGCCATTACAGCAGACTATCTGGAGAACAAGCTCCTGTTGGACAGGGCTGTTAGTAAAACTGTCAGAATACCATTCACGCAGACATTTTTTAAGGTGATACTGTGAGGACTTTGAGTTGAGTCAAGGACAATGGCTGAGAATGTACACAAATTCAAACTTTATTATTAACTTTACATTTATTTTACCCAAAATACCAGGAATATTATTAGCAGACACTTTTATACAAAGCGACTTACAAATGAGGACAACGGAAGCAATCAAATTCAACAAAAGAACAATGATATGCAAGTGCTATAACAAGTCTCAGTTAACTTAATGATCTTTTTGATGTTGAATAAAGCAAATCTGCAGGACTGGGCAGTTTAAGCTATGTGACCTGAGAACGTCAGCTGATCATCATTTACAACTCCAAGGTTTCTGGCTGTTTTTGAAGGAGTTGTGGTTAATGTGCCTAACTGGATGGTGAACTTGCGATGAAACGATGGGTTTGATGGAACCCTAAACAGTTCTTTCTTGGCTTTCATCCAGCCACAGATGTCTGTTAAACAAGCTGTGACGTGAGTAGCTACCATCGGATCATCAGGATGGAATGAGAAGTAAAGTTGAGTGTCATCAGCATAGCAGTGATATGAAAAGCCATGTTTCTGAATGACAGAACCTAGTGATGCCATGTAGACAGAAAAGAGAAGTGGTCCAAGAACAGAGCCCTGAGGCACCCCAGTAGTTAGATGTTGCGACTTGGACACCTCACCTCTCCAAGATACTTTAAAGGACCTATCTGAGAGGTAAGGCTCAAACCACTGGAGTGTGGTTCCTGAGATGCCCTTTGCCAATATGGCTGACAGGAGGATCTGGTGGTTAACCATTTCAAAAGCAACGGACAGATCCAGGAAGATAAGTATTGAAGATTTGGAATCTGCTCTTGCCAGTCTTAGGGTTTCAACAACTGAGAGCAAGGCAATATCGGTTGAATATCCACTTCTAAAACCAGACTGGTTGCTTTTAAGGAGGTTGTTATGTGTGAGAAAGGCAGAGACTTGGTTGAACACAGCCCAAATTATATTATATTATATTATATTATATTATATTATATTATATTATATTATATTATATTATATTATATTATATTATATTATATTATATTATTTAAAATAACAGTTTTCTAATTTAATATATTGTGAAAATTGATGTATTTCTGTAATGCAAAGCTGAATTTCAGCTTCATTATCCCAGTCTTCAGTTTTACATGATCTTTCAGAAATCATTCCAATATGATTTGCTGCTCAAATAAATAAATAAATAAATAAATATAAATAAATAAACAAACTAACTAATAAATAAATAAATATGATCGCTATTGAAAACAGTTGATGATATCTGCATATCATTACATATTATGATGCTTTTATATATGTTTGTTGAATGTAAAGACAGTATACAAATAGCTTTTTTTTTATTTATTTTTTTGCATTATGTTAATATATATATAATATATTTACTGACACTTTTTTGATCAATTTAACATGTACCTTGATTACTGGTCCATTAAAATGCTTATTTTATGCTTACTAAGTTGGTAAGAACAGTAATGTGTTGAAAAAGTATTACAATTTAAAATAGCTGTTTTCTATATGAATATATTTTAAATGCAATTTGTCCCTTTGATGCAAAGCTGAATTTTCGGCAGCATTTTTGCTATGTATTTTAATTAAATACATGCAGCCTTATAAACAAATAAAGCTTATACTACTCTGAAGAGTAGCTTTTCTTCCAGTTAGGATTTTGGTTTAGTAGCTTAATATGTCAGATTGAGTAACAGCACAGATGTCCAATCAAATTCATCAGAAGAAAGTAGAGCAAAGTAAGTGGCTGGGCTTCAGGGTTTGCATGCTGGTCAAACTCATCAGCTCTGCATGTATATCTCCCCTGAGGCTGCAGACATACAGCCAAATCCCACGGGATACACACAGACAAAACACACACACATAAAAACAACTGGTTACAGTATACCCCTAAACAGAGCAGGGTTGGCCTGAAAGGGAAATGGCTTGTTTGGAATTGTACATAACTGGGCCATAAACTGACATTCATAGTAAGCATCCGGTAAATGCTATTTTATAAACTGTATAGAGAACTTATAATGAAATACTAGTGTACTGCATTATATATAATAAAAGCTGACAAGGCAACAGTAGGCAATATGCACATACACTATATTTGTGTATCACTGAATATAAAATTTTAGTATCAGTGTTTTATCAGTTTTTATCATATAAAGTTTTATCTTTATAAAGTTAGTTTATTATATTATTATACGTAAGTTTATTAATAAAGTTCATTCATCCATTCATTCATTTTCCATTTTAAATCTAGTTATAATCTAGTTAAGTTTAAATCTTAAAATTGTGATCAAATTAAATTTTACTAATTAAACTAAATTTAATTAAGGTTAATAATTTCTATCATATAACTTTATGTCAGTGCTTTCAAATCAGTAATAAAATATTTATAATATATATATATATATATATATATATATATATATATATATATATATATATATATATATATATATATATATATTATGCACTAATAATTGTGTTTTCACTCGTCTTTTTTTTTTTTTTTTGCGAAATACAAGATAACATACAGTGATCATCAACAGGTAATCAAATAATTTTACCCTGATGTCTGTATCTGAGATCAGAAGCGGGTATCACCTTGTTTCTGCAGTTCCTTGTGTGTGAATGTCCACTTGCTCATTTCACACATACAAACACTCCACTGGCAGATAAAGCTGTGATGCATTGGGTTCGCTTACGACTGCTGTCATACCGCAAGAGTGCGTGTTTGGATAGTCCTCTCTGGAGGATTATGGTGCTGAAAGCAGATAAAACCATTACAATCCCGTATTCTTTCTGTTTACTACCCTGTCTCTCTCTGCCAGCCTGTTCAATTAAGGAAATGAGTGCAGGGAAATGGCTTTTAGAGAAAGGAAAACCGTGCTGTACCAAGAGTAAAATAGCTCTTTTTTTTCCACAGACGTTGTGGCTACAGTAAAGCCAAGCAAGATCCGGACGAGGAGAAGATGCACTTCCACAATGGACACAGTAAGTCTAACTGAAACAGACAGACGCGTCTGGGTTCAAACAGAGTTCAGTGGGCTAGTCTCATCTTATCGTAAGCTTAAAAATGACGTCAGGAATGCTGGCCATGAATTATTTTAATTTTAACATTTATTATTATTATTATTATTGTTACAGTTATACAATGCATAAAATACTATTTCTATTTTAATTATATCATGCATATATAATACATAAATATTACCATGCAAACAGAAAACATATATAGAATATAAATAATTTTCCTGTCAAGTATTAATGATAGTCATAATTATTATTATTATCATTCACTGATTAGCGATAGAAAGACTGATGGAAAAATCCCATAGACTTATATTCTTTGTTTAGTAGAATTGCAGTTACCGGGACACCCATTTGTAACCCGAAAACCTCCCTGGCCCATTAGGCTACAACCACACTAAACACGTATCCAATAATACAGTGGCACACAGACGTGTGGCATATTTTAGTGGATTCTTATTATGTAGTCCTAAAGCAATCCATCAACATGTTGTGCTTGGCGCAGCAGGGAGGAACAAACAGGGTCTCTAGAGATGAAACCTCAAGCAGCAAACTCTCTCGCATTGCATCACATAACCCAACCCCAGGGCCGTGAGGGGCCGGGATTCAACATTTCCTCCCCTCTCTCTTCATCGCAGTCAAATTCCCAGCGGTCCGCACGTATATCGATCCTCACACCTACGAAGATCCCAACCAGGCCGTCCACGAGTTTGCCAAGGAGATTGATGTGTCCTGTATCACCATCGAGCGGGTTATTGGAGCCGGTGAGTGAGTTATGAGCAACTAAAACAAAACAGGCCTCAGGACCAGAAGTACAATTAGCTTACATGAGAAGCATTCGCTGCTGAGGAGGAGGATGTGAGATGGTTTGGTTTTCAAATCTCATCTGTGCAGTGTTTGTATGAGATCAAACTGAGAAGCTTTCTTGACAGACTCTTTATTTTAGTTCATTATTCTCTTACATCCTTAATACAAGAGGCTTGGGCTAAACATTCAGTTTAAAATCCTGCTCTGAAAGTGTTGTATTATATATACAGGCATTCAGTGCCAGACCTTATTCATTCAGAAGGAAGCGAGTTCATTCCTCAGTAGATTTGCACTTTGTGGCTTCGCAAGGGAAATCTGCCCGGGCACAATGAGGCGTTTCATTGTCTGGCTCTTTGCTGCCGCGGTTCACTGATGGCTCTGCTTGCGGCTGCAGGTGAGTTCGGTGAGGTGTGCAGCGGTTTGCTGCGGCTGCCAGGGAAGAGAGAGATCCCAGTGGCCATTAAAACTCTGAAAGCCGGTTACACCGAGAAGCAGAGGAGGGACTTCCTGGGCGAAGCCAGCATCATGGGCCAGTTTGAGCATCCCAACATCATCCACCTCAAGGGGGTCGTCACCAAGAGTGAGTGCCGGGATGCTTTTGATTAGGATTGCTTTTGAAAATTTATGTTTCATTTTTACACTGTTAAAAGTGTTAACCTACAATTGTTATCTTAAATAGCTGTTTATTCTAGTGCTGTCAAACGATTAATCATGATTAATCGCATCCGATATATGAGTTTTTGTTTACAGAATATATTTGTGTGTACTATGTATATAATTATGTATATATAAAAAACACACATATGCATATAGATAGCATATAGATAGATAGATAGATAGATAGATAGATAGATAGATAGATAGATAGATAGATAGATAGATAGAAAAATGTTCTTTAGATATTTATATAATATAAATTATATGAATATGAATATAAATATGAACAAGTAAATACATGTAAATATTTTCAAAATATATACTGTATTTGTGCGTTTATATGCATATACAAACAGTTCACACATATATATTTTCTAAACCAAAACTTTTATTTTTATTTTACCCTTCTGTTTAGTTTTGTTGTTTAGTTTGATTCAGCAATGTTAAATAATGTTTTAGATTTAAATAAAAGCAGTTAACACATCTTGTATGTTACCAGGTTAATGAAGGCAGTGGCACATAATATTAACCCAACAATGACCTTGAAGCTGAAATCTGTGTGATTTATTTCTGTAAGGTAAACCAGTGATGATAATAACAGAATATATGGAGAATGGATCCCTGGACACCTTTTTGAAGGTACATTCTCTGCTTTATGGAAGTACAATAAATAGTAGTCATTCTGTGAATCTGTGAAGTGTTGTTATTAAAGTCTTGCTAATGTGTTTTATGAATAAGAAAATCCATGCATATTTAATATTGTATATATATATATTTCTTTTATGTGTGTTTTGCTCCTCATGTACCTTCCTGTGTTTCCTTATTTGGTCATGTTGCTTATATATATATATATATATATATATATATATATATATATATATATATATATATATATATATATATATATATAATATTACTTATTTATAATTATCTTTGAAATTATATTACCCGATATAATTGAAATTATAATACCAGATTTTTGTGTGCACTTCATCAAATGCAGACACAAAGTGCTCTACCCAAGTAATGACTCAGTTTGTACAGTTATTCATTGTTTCTGAAGTCAACACTCTGTCTTTCCTGCTCCAACAGAAGAATGACGGTCAGTTCACTGTCATCCAGTTGGTCGGCATGCTGCGTGGCATTGCTTCTGGCATGCGCTACCTCTCTGAGATGGGCTATGTGCACCGTGACCTGGCTGCCCGCAACATCCTGGTCAACAGCAACCTGGTGTGTAAGGTGTCCGACTTCGGCTTGTCCAGAGTGCTGGAGGACGACCCAGAGGCGGCCTACACAACCCGCGTACGTGCTACAGAGGATAAACGATGAGTCACGCTAACAGCTAACCTACTACACCTCCCATCTATTAGCTACCTTGCAGCAGGGTTTTGTTTTAAGCCTGTATTCAAACCCAGTGCTTCTAGCACTTTGCGATACTGTTGTCTTCCTGCTCTCTTGCAGTAACATATTAAGCTGGACACTTCTGTCGCAGAGTGCATTTAGGGACGTTACACTACAAATCATGTGCTGCATCCTCCACAACTTAGAACTATGAACGAACCCTGAACTACAGATGCTCATTTCCGCCATAGAATTGTCCAAATTAAATGTATATTTCGCAAGAAAATTTGTAAAGTTTACATCTCACAACTTACTTTTTTTGATTGCAATTGTGAGTTTATATCTCAAAATACTGAGTATTTTTCTCACAATTGGAAGTCTGCATCTCACAGTTATGACTTATATTCTCACAGTTGCGTTTTATATTACTATTCTGTCTTTTCTTCTTGCAAAAAATAATCTTTCGTACTGAATTGACCTGCGAAGTCAGAATTGCATGTCTTCGATAGCAATTCACTGATTTATAGAACTATTTTACTGAAGGGTGCTAAAATAATTCCAGGGGCCAGATTCAAAATAAAATAAAATAAAATAATGTTTTTTTAGAAGTACAATTCTTAAATCAGGATTTGGTGTTACTGTATCTGATTGTATGGAAGATTTTGTCACTTGCTCATAAATCTAATGAAAAATACCTCAAAGACTGTTTTTGCACAGCCCACAAATAAATGTAATAATCATAACAAGCACACATTATTTTCTTTGTGAATGGCATGGCAGGAGTTTAATACTCATTCTTAAATGTTCGATAGAATGTTACTAAGTTCTTTTTTTTTATTATAATTCTCAAGAACTGTCTTAACATGACAGGCTGTGGTAATGTTTATAATGTTGTTGCCAAAGACTCAGTTAGCTCAGCGATTACCTCTAAGTCCATGTTTTTGCACAGCATGAGATTGATGTAATAAACATATAAAAATCTTGTTTTTAAGGAGCATTTTTTTTCTTCAGAAAAGATTTTTTAAATGTATTCATTTCCACTGTTTTTCTCGCTCTGTCTCTAGAAAGAAAGAGTCATGTATGCAAGTGTTGTAAATGGAAGCAAATAGAAAATACTAGTTAAAATGTATTTTATTTTTAAAAATGTTTTGTGAATCCGGCCCCAGATAGCATGAGCAAATTACACTGCCAGTGGCCATAATTTATGCCTGTTAAATCTATTGCCTATAATATGACACTTATATGTTGCTAATACAGACAGAAGGTTTTTTTTTATTTATTCATTTATTTATTTTTTGCCTCAGAACAAGTGAAATTTGGTCACAGCAAGAAGAAATGTATTCCACAGTGAGAACTAATTATTATTGAGCCCTGAAAATGGAGCTGCCTTGTTCTGAAAGAGGATAATTAGAGGTTTGATGGTGGCTGTCATAATTAGCATAGCATAGTGCTCTTTGTCGTATGTTTCTTGTGTTGGTGTGTCAAAGTAACACTGAGGGATGCATTTTATGGCTGTATGAACTGTCGACAAAGTAAATTAAGACATGTCTCCTCAGTGCCGTCAGAGACTGAGAGTACTAACACCGGGACAGTCAATTAGCGATTAGCATGCAGCAGCCATCCACAGACCTAATGCTTCCTGTCACATTTCACAGCCTGACACCATTCTTTCCCAGCAATAATCACCCGTTAAGATGCTCTGACAAGACACGTTTCTGATGTGAGACAATGTGAGATTTCAGCAAGCTGTTTTGTCTTGCAGGGAGGAAAGATCCCCATCAGGTGGACGGCTCCTGAGGCCATTGCCTACAGGAAGTTCACCTCAGCCAGTGACGTGTGGAGCTACGGCATCGTGATGTGGGAAGTGATGTCGTATGGAGAGAGACCATACTGGGAGATGAGCAATCAAGACGTAAGTCGAAATGAGCCCAAAATTCTATTCAACTGCAGTTCATAAATGGTCTTATTTGTTCAACTTCGCAAAATAAAATAGTTCTAGTCAGTTGTCCACTTGTCATTTACAGCAACACACTGCGGTGTTTTGTTACTGAATTAATTAAAAAAATGTAATCGAGTGGTGAATGATTCAATGACTCATTCATAAAGACAGTCGCTTTGTTTCTGAATGAATTGGCTGTTTGAACAAATTGAGTGAGTGAATAATTCAATGACTCATTCATAAAGACAGTCATTTGATTTGTTTATGAACGAATCAGCTGAATGCATGCTGAATTACCTGTTTATTAAGACTGTGACTTGGGGCCACCTACTGGTGGTTGTTGTTTAATATTGAGTATTGTTTTATTTAAAAAATAATTCCATATTTACACACTTAAATATAATTGCCTATTCAGTGTTTTTCTAATTTAACACAATTACATTAAGTGATATTTTGGAGGGTAATTTCTTAGCCACAATTAAAGCGCAATTACTTTGAAATTGAGTCACTTGACACAAGTTATTTTTTGGAAATATAGCAATATGGTATATCAGGTGATGATATGGCATACATTTATAAAACGATTCAGTCTCTGGGCAGCAGTGAAGCCAAAGTGCAGTTTTCCCCTGCAGTCTTTTAACACTACACCACAATAATTGCTTCCCATGGCCGTTTTAAGCGCTCGCATGCTCTCTCGTATTTGCCTTAGGGGAAATGAGAGCCATAGAATGCTGATGTCTATAAATAGATCAGAAAGTGAGGGTAAAATCTGAGCTGAACTGACATATCGAACACCATCAGCGGGGGAGATCCATGCCGATTTTGGGGTTGGGTTGGGGCTGTATAAACTCTTTCTCCCACCGCGGTACATCTGCCTGTGGTCCAGTCAAAGGTCACCTGCTCAACAGCAGAATAGGAACACACAGGATGCTGGGTAACGGATATTTGGGTTGAAAACGGGAGTTTCAGGTTTTGGCCACAAGAATTTTACTCTGCACAGAAAGAGCATCAGCTCTCTGTGGACAGAAATCTGCTGGCATAATGGAGTTCGACTCAGGCATAGAGTTTCTTTAAAAGACATTATGTATAGTAGCATTTACCAGAAGCTAACATCATCTATTGTCTCGGCCTAAATAAAAGCATGATCTCACTGGATAGACACTAAATCATACAGTAAATAATAACATATGAACAGCTTAGAAAAGTGTTTACCAGGGATATTAAACTATAAATAAATAAAACTTAAATAACTTAAATTTAAATAAATATATTATTTTTAAAGCAAAATATTTATATAAATATTAACAAATTAGTATTCAAGATTTTCTTAAGTAAATATTGTTTTCATAATTCAAGTAAACAGTAAAAAAACCTGCATTTATTTAATACAAAATACAATAAAACAGTAATAATTTGAAATATTATTACAACATAACATTTTTCTGTTCTCTACTTGAACATTCTCTACTTGAACATAGCGCTTACCAAAGCATTTAACCAAAGCTACTTACAAATGAGGAGAACAATGGAAGCAATCAGACGAGCAAGAGAGCAACATGATACATGTGCCGTGACATGTCTCAGTTAGTCCAGCACAGTACACATTGCAAGGTTGTTTTTTTTTTTTTTTTATAGAAGAGAACAAAATAGAAAAGGTGCTAGTATTACTTTGTCAGGTGCTGGCGAAAAAAAAAAAAAATGTGTGTCTTTAGAAGTTTTTTTGAAAATGGCCAAAGACTCAATTGGGAGGTCATTCCACCAGCTGGGCACAGTCCAGGAAAAGGTCTGTGATAGTGCTTTGGTGCCTCGTTGGGATGGCACCACACGGGCGTCATTCACTTGCAGAACGCAAGTTTCTGGAGTAGTATTCTAGTTTAGGTAGCTACTGGTAGCCAGTGTAAACTGATGAAGAGAGATGCAACTTGAGCTTTTATCAGCTCATTAAAGACCACTTTTGCTGCTGCATTTTGGAACATTTGCAGAGGCTTGATGGTACATGTGGGAAGGCCCACCAAGCATTACAACTGTCCAGTCTGAAGAGAACAAGAGCTTGGACAAGGATTTGTGCATCTTGCTCTAATAAGAAGCGTTCAATCTTCCTAATGATGTATAAGACAAATCTGCAGGACTGGGCCATTGTAGCAATATGGTCTGTGAAGCTTAACTGATCATCAATCACAACTCCAAGGTTCCTGGCTGTCCTGTCAGACTTACGGTTGACGAACCCTGCTGTATAGATAAGTTGTGATGAAGTGCTGGGTTAGCACAGACCACGAGCAGTTCTGTCTTAGTAAGGTTGAGTTGAAGGTGAAGGTCCCTCATCCAACTAGAAACGTCTCTCAGATAGGCTGCAATGAGTACACCTACTGTCGGATCATCTGGTTGGAATGAGAAGTAGAGTTGAGTGTCATCAGCATTGCAGTGATAAGAAAACCCATGCTTTTGAATGACAGATCTTAATGATGACATATAGATGGAGAAGAGAAGAGAATAGGTCCAAGCACTGAGCCTTGAGGAAACCCAGTTGCAAGAAGTTGTGACTTAGCAATCTCACCCTTCCAAGACACCCTGAAAGACCTACCTGAGAGGTAAGACTTGAACCATTGGAGCGCAGTTCCTGAGATGCCCATCTTCATGAGGGTGGACAGGAGGATCTGGTGGGGGTAGTATGTGCTGGTCTTGATGAAAGGGGGCAACGGTTATCTAAGCAAGATGTTAGAGTGGAGTAGATAGTGTCAGTAGCACTATTTGTGTCCAGTCCTGGAAACTGAGAGGGTGAAGGAAGTGAGGATGAAACCACAGAGGATAGGCGAGAGGAAGAGAGTGAGCGTAGGTTATGCCGAAAGGTGATGTGCGGAGGAGTGTGTGCCTTGTCAGGAGTTAGTGTGAGGTTAGAAGTGATGAGGAAGTGGTCTGAGGTGTGTAATGGAGTAAATAAAGTGTTGTCAGTGGAGGAATAGTGTGTGTAGATGAGGTCTTTTTGGTTATATGATTTGTGAGTAGCCGTAGTAGACACTCGTTTGAGATAAAATGAGGCGAGCAGATTGTTGAAGTCAGGGGCCTGGGGTTTTTCTAGGTGGATGTTGAAGTCACTGAGCAGTACCAGAGGAGTACCATCCTCAGGAAAGTTTGATAGTAACACATAACTCTTCCAAGAATTTACCCAGTTTACCTGGGGAACGATAAACAACAACAAAGTGGATTTTAACAGGGTAGGTAATAGTAATTTCCATTCATTTGAGATAAGAAGACCGGTATCTCCAGCCCTGCCAATCCTACAAGGGGTTTGGGAAATAGTGACATTAGTGGAGAGGGCTGCAGGAGTGGCAGTGTCCTCGGGTTTGATCCAAGTCTCAGTTAGGGCCATGAGGTTGGGACTGGAATGAGTAGCAATAGAATTAAAAAATTCTACTTTGTTTACAGCAGAATGGCAGTTCCAGAGACCACATGGAATAGAGAGTAAAGTAGTAGAGGACTTAGGGACAGGCTGCCTCCAACATAGTGTTTGCTTTCCGAGTGTTAGTAGTAAAAGTAGAGATTTGAAAGAACATAGTGAGTACAATTGCCTAAACTATATGAGAACAAGCTGTACAAAAAGTAAAGAAAGGGAAGAAAAGCAATACCCAAGTGCCTTGAGTATGGTGTCACGCAGGGACTCATGCAGGGACTCACGCAGGTAGATTCGATGGTCTTTGCACTTGTTGGTCTTAACACAATGGCTGCTGCGATGATCAAACCGATTTTATACTCACCTGATTACTCATTAGTGAAGTCAGCTGGCCACGCCTTACTTTACCACGGTAAACTCAGTAATCAAAACAGTGTTTTCTAGCAACAACAACCACGCTAAGATCTAATGAGAACAGAAAAAAAAAAACTTACAAACTTACAAAATTTCTTTATATATATATATATATATATATATATATATATATATATATATATATATATATATATATATATATATATATATATATGTATATATACTTGTATGTATGTATCAGTGTCTATCCAAGTAAACTTAATCATACTTTTACATTTTAAATACAAATAGCCATAAATATTAATGCAGCAAAGGCAATACAAATCACAAGAATCTTTTTTTTTTACAATTATTAAACAACCGCAGCCTCAGATATTGAACAAAAAAAAAAAAAAAAAACACACAGTACACGGCAAACAGCCGCCTCTCTGTCTTTTGTTATGTAGATGTGCATGTCATATGTCAGCGGATGAGATGACAAGTATATTTGCAGGCAGAGATGAAACACAAGGCGATGCCTAAGTTTTTCCAGCATATCCCAGAAGGAGGTGCACATAGCAGTCATGGTTTTATCAAGCACAACTGACCTTTTTTCCTCCTTTTCAGTTGCCAGTGATGGCTTCATCGGCGCCTTACATCTCATTCTGTGCTCCATCATTAATCTGTTTCAGACACGCTTGGGAAGGGAGAGCTATTTGATGTTTTATTTAGCGGTTTCTTGAGGGTTCCCCCTTTAGATCTCGGCTTCATCTGCTCAGCTAGATGCTGGTGTGTTTCTCTGGCTCTGTCTGTCTGTCAGTTGGTCTCTTTCTCTGTCTGTGTTTTCTCTCTCTGAGTGTTTTCCGCGAGGGATTGCCTTCTGAGCTGCTGCTGCTTTCTGTGATGTGGGAGCGAGAGGCATTTTAGAGAGAAGATGCTCTTTGTTGATTCATGGCTCTGATTTCTGTTGCCAGTTTCTGAAACGCAGAAAAAATAAAACTGATCTAATAGACATATTGTATTTACCCTGTAAGGCAATAAGACATCTTCGTTATTTATATATAATATCTGTCAACTGGTACACTACCAAAAACACGTTCTATATACCATTCAATACATGATTCCTAGGCTCACCAGTGTTGCATATATTTCATCAAGAAGGCAGTAAAAACGGTAATATTGTGAAACATTAATTTCTGATTATCAATGTTGAAAATTGTTCAGCTGCTTAATATTTATATAGCTATATATATATATATATATATATATATATATATATATATATATATATATATACCGTCTAATATATATACTGTATTTTTTTATCAAATTAATACAAATAGCAGTATTTATTGACTAAATAGTAAGTTGAACACAATTATAAACACAACACTTTTGTTTTTGCCCCCATTTTTCATGAGCTGAACTCAAAGATCTAAGACTTGTTCTGTGTACACAAAAGGCCAATTTCTCTCAAATATTGTTCACAAATCTGTCTAAAACTGTGTTAGTGAGCACTTCTCCTTTGTCGAGATAATCCATCCACCTCACAGGTGTGGCATATCAAGATCCCGATTAGACAGCATGATTATTGCACAGGTGAGCCTTAGGCTGGCCACGATGAAAGGCCACTCTAAAATGAGCAGTTTTCTAAAAAGACCAGATGCTGCAACAATCAGTTTGCATAAGCAAAGAATTTCTGCACAAACTGTCAGAAACAGTCTCAGTGAAGCTCATCTACCTCCTCTTCATCCTCATCGGGGCCTCGACCTGACTGCATTTTGAATGCACAGAGATAATGTGACGAGATCCAGAGGACAATTGTTGTGCCATTTATACAAGACCATCTCCTCATGTTGCAGCATGATAATGCATGGCCCCATGTTGCAAGGATCTGTACACAATTCCTGGAAGCTGAAAACATCCCAGTTCTTGCATGGCTAGCATACTCACCGGACATGTCACCCATTGAGCATGGGCTATCCTCCTGGAGTGCTGTCTCTTAGACGTTCTTATGCCGCGGGACAGGTTGGCCCTAGCTGTCCTCAGGCCCACCTCATCTCCAGCTCTGGAGGCAGCGTTCTGAGCTTTCAGGTGTCTGTAGACCTCCCCTGTCATCCACGGCTTCTGGATGGCCTGGACAGTGATGATCTTTGTGACTGTTACATCTTCAGTACACATGGTGATGTAGGCAGTGACAGTCTCGGAGTACTCTTAGACGTCTGTGGTGTTATTATATGTGTCAGCCTGCTCAAACATATTCCAGTCTTGAAGAGCCTCTGGCGATCCTTCCGTCCACACTTGTATTTGTTTGGTTTGGCTACTTTAACGAGTGGTCTGTATGCAGGCATTAGCATGACAGTGATGTGGTCTGAGGCACTGATCCGGGGGAGGGGGAGGGCCTTCTCCAGAGAGTTGTTACCCCCGTGTTAGAAAGTTAATGTGTTGGGATATTTCTCGGGAACACACTCTTTAAGTCTGCATGGTTGAAATCCCCAGCCAAGATGAGAAAAGCATCAGGGTGGGCTGTCTGTTGCTCACTGATGTGCTGGTACAGTTCATTTAGTTTCTCGCTCCTGTTGCTGTTGTTGGAGCTGGGAGCGATGTATGCAGTAACAAGCAGTATGGCTGTGTATTCCCTTGGTGGATAGGATGGCCGGCACTTAATAATCATTAACTTCACGAAGGGTGAGCAGTGTTTGAAGACCACAACAGCATTGCGGCACCATGCATCATTGATGTTAGCACAAAATCCACCTCTGAACTCTCTCCACTTGATAGCATGTCAGCTGATTGAGCTGAATAGCGTAGTCCGGCACACTTTGTGGTTCCGTGAACACAAAAACACAACAGGTCTCTCACAGTCCTCTGAGTTGAGCATAGTAGTTGGATGTAATCCAGTTTATTGTCCAAAGAGCGTATGCTGGCCAGTACAATGGTGGGGATAACTGGCTTGTGTGGGTTAGCCGTTAGTCTTGACTGGATACCTCCATGCTTACTCCTCTTCTGCTTGTGGTGCCTCCGCTGTGGGAGAGATGCAGTGGGGGACGGTGATGGTGTAGGCCTCCGGAGCAGACCGAGATCCCGCAGCTCTTCTGCATGCGCAGAGTTTAACTCAAAAATGTGGTTCTGCCGACACTGAGCAGAAACTCACGACTCAATGTGCGTTTTAAAGACAGGTAGATGAAATAGAGACGTACTAAAACACAGCGACAAAAAACACAAAAACACCGTTGTGATGGGAGATAGAAAAGCCGCTGTGTGTGGACGCACCACCATCTAGTAACTTTTTAATCTAGCATTTAAATGTTTATAATATGTGTGTATATATATATATTAGGGCTGTCAAATGATTCAAATTTTTTTATCAAATTAATCAGAATTTTCAGTGGATTAATCATGATTAATCACTATTTGCAACTACACCTGAATCCTAACCATTTTTTTTTTTCTGAAATGCATACCAAAAGATAAATAACAGGACACAGATACATAATTTTCATGTATTGTTTCATCATGTGGATCTTTTTTTCTGAATTTCAAAAGTTTAACATTTACTTAGATCAAATTTACCTGAGCACTATATCAAACCATGCCATTTAACTACAGATAGTGTAAGAGTTTTAGGTGAACCAGTGGTTAAATATAGCCACATATCTATGAAATTATGCATAGAGAAATTTGAAAGAATGAACTCAGAAACACAAACATGCGCCACCATCACATAAGCAGCACTCTGGGCACTCTTGTTTTTTGGAGGTGTTCATTTGCTCTGCCACAATACTTCACGCCACAAGGCTTCAAGTGCCAGTAAAACCAAGTAAAAATGCATATGCTTTTCCAAACAGCTGTAATTTTCGCTGCATTGCATGTAGGCGTTCTGCGCATGCGCAGTGTGAAACACAGGACGCTATAACACAGTGATCCTCAAATCTGGCTCGCGAGATCCACTTTCCTGCGAAGTTTAGCTCTAACCCTAATCAAACACGCATGAGTCTGCTAATCATTGTCTTTAGGATCATTAGTAAATCACAGGCAGGTGTGTTTAATTGGAGTCTGAGCTAAACTCTGCAAGAAACTGGATCTCGCGAGCCAGATTTGAGGATCACTGCTATAACAGGAAGAAGCTCCAGCGTATCAACTACCAAAGTCGTCTCTGTTTATCGAGCTTGGCATGAATGTATTTGAGAGTAAATGGGGTAAAACCTTAAGTTTTTTCGGTCTTTTCGTCGCGGCGCTCGCCGCTGTTTTTTACTATCTTGAGAATTCAGAGATCGACGAGACTTTCCTGACCTGAATAATTTGTCACACTGACGTAATTGACGTAATTAACGACAAACAACTTATTAATGTCGTTAACGCGCTATTTTTGACAGCCCTAATATATATATATATATATATATATATATATATATATATATATATATATAGTTAACTAATAATGACTAAGGAGCAAATTAAATCAACAACCATGGAAACAAACAAAGCAAGAGAAGGGAGACACAGCACAGAAAAATAAACAAAAACAGATTATAACAATAACAGTCACTCTGTTTATTAATAATATTAATAATGCTGTAATGCATTTCATAAATACAATAATATAGTAAAATATTGTTACCTTCTAAATAAATATGTATATATATTTTTTTATAAAAAAGTCAATTTGACTCCAAACATTTTTTTTTTAATAATATAGGCCTTTATTGTTTACTTATATACTATATACAAATATACATACATATTGTCGAGTGTATGCTCCTGTTTTTGTTTCCTTATTTGGTTTTTCCTGTCCCCGTTATGTGAATTCATTTCCAGCTGTGTTTTATTAATTTGTTCTTTTGATTTCAGGTGTGTCTCGTCTTTCTCCTGATTTAGTGGTGTACTTAAAGAGTCTTTTGTTCAGAGTTTTTTATTCTGCGTCCATGGTCATAACCTGTGTTCCCGAAATGTATTCCCTTGGCTATTTATTAAAATAAGTTTGTTTAAGAAGATTCTCTCCTTGTTCCCCTCCTATGATCCGTAACCCGTAATGTAACGTGTAAACAAGGACACCTTAAAATACAGTGTTACCATGTTTATTATATTAATATTAATAATGCCGTAACAGTACTCTAAAAAGCATCACATTACATCTAAACACGTCTGTTCATTTATAGCAGCCAGTAGATGCCGAGGTCAGTGTGTAAATTCACCACCTGCTCTCAGCAACAATTCATGAAGCAGAACAATCCGTGTTCGGACACTGAAGGCACATCATATATTTATTGTGGAACATGATGTAAAATGCCTGCAATCTCTTCTGTTTGTCTCAGGTGATAAAGGCGGTGGAGGAGAACTACAGGCTGCCAGGCCCCATGGACTGTCCGACCGCCCTCTATCATCTCATGATGGACTCCTGGCAGAAAGACAGGAACAGCAGGCCCAAATTTGAGGAGATTGTCAGCTTACTGGACAAACTCATCCGCAATCCCAGCAGCCTCAAGGGTCTAGTTAACCCATCGAAAAGGTAGACGACAAGCCATTATTGGTTTATTCGTGTTCCATTGTTCTCGTTCTTTACTGTCCCAATCAGAGTGTATATGTTAATTGAACTGTTACTTACAGCATGGGATTAACATCGACTGTGAGATCACAAATGATGTGACGCCTGTGAAGCATTGATAACCGAGGGTTAACCACCCTGCTACACGGCTGTCACAGGAAATCAAGCTTTAATGATACTGGTGACAACATTTCGTGATTTAATGTTGCGTTAAACAGAAGTGACAGTGTGCAAATGACTTCCAATTACTGCGATTATACGAATCGAATACATTTCTGGTCCGTATTCTTACATGTTGGAATCATCCATTATCTGTAATTGTGTTATGCAGTTATGTCCAGGTTTAATATGAAATTGATTTGGAGCCTGGGAATGTTTGGGGAGCTGCGTTATTGCACCATAATTTTCTTTATTTGCCTTGGATGATAATATTAGCAAGTGTGGCCAAGAGATCACTGATTATATTCATATGTATAGTCGTAATGTGATTTAATTTTAACATGCATATGAAAGCAGAATTAGAAGCGCATACATATATCTGTTCTGAATATTATGTGTGCATGCAAACACTCCATTTAAAATGCTTTTAATTATATTATACTTTTTAATTATATATATACATATTTTTTTTTTTTTTTTTCAAATTCCATTGAAAATGGTTATTAAGTAGATAAGAAATTTGAGTTTAATCATAAAAGGTTGTTTATTTGAAGAAGTGTGTGAAGAAATCTAATATTTCCAGTTTGGTAACACACTTTTGTACAATAGCATAGTATAGCGTTACAATAGCAGTTATTACAGTGTAATAACACAGTTATTAAAGTATAATAACACAGTTATTACAGTCTAATAACAGTTAATATCATATTACATGTTTTGAGGGGAGAACTTGCATCATAATTGTTGGATATACTTCAGAAGCTTGTTAGATTGTGTATTGTTCTTTGAATCAGCTCAGATTTGTAAACTATATTATTATTATTATTATTATTATTATTATTATTATCCAGCCTTCACCTAGAACTGTAATGTAAGCTCTATACATCAATTTGTTCACCACTGTACCTGTCTCTCCCACAGAGTGTCCAATTTATTAGTGGAGCATGGGAGCCCTGAGGGCTGTGTATTCAGATCGGTGGAGGAATGGTTAGAGGCCATAAAAATGGGTCGATACACTGAGCTTTTCATGGAAAGTGGATACACTTCTCTGGAAGTCGTCACTCAAATGACCTTGGAGTAAGTCATCTGTTGTGGAGGTCATGGAGCCTCTTTGCCTTTCACGCTTTTGAGAAATGTGTGTATTGTATTGACAAGTGTATTGAGAGTATTTTGATCCTGGGAAATTTGGATGCTCTTTCTGTTAATTGCTTCAGTTTACAATGCTAAAGAGTTGCCAGAATGATAAACTGTAATTTAGGCAAAGTGTTTTCACAATCACAATGTATCTTTATGTTCTTTCAGAATAGAATGCACTAATAAAGACATAGTTAAGGGTAGAGTTTAACTCTAATTACATTTTTTAGAAAAAATAATCTTTTGAATACGAAATAAATGAAAGGAGACTGGCGAGGGTGACCTTCATTTGTGAGAAAAAGACCAGGATTATCAGGATTATTTCAAATTTTGCTCTAATTCTAATCTGGGATGTTAACGTGCCACAGCTGGTTTGATTTTGAATGAAATGTTTCAGTGAAAAGTAAATGTTGTTTCTTTTATTCACCCATTCATTTTTGTTGTATGGAAATGAGCAGTTTATAATTTCTGCAAAATATCTGTGTTTGTGTTCCATGAAAGAAAGAAAGTCGTGGCATTTACGAACATACAATTTGTTTAAACTGTTATTTTAGTATTATTTATTTAGTTCTGTAGTGATTAATATTATTTTCAGTTAGCTTTTTGAATGAATTAATCTATTTATTTATTTGCTTTTGTCATTTTATTTTTATATATTTCCGTTCAGCTTTTTTTTTAACTAAATGTAATTCTTATTCTTTTCAGTTTCTGTGTATTTTTTTCTTTGTAAATGTGTTATGTGCTTTTGCCATTTTATTATTTTGTTTTAATATTTATCTTTTTTTATTTTAGTTTTAGTGATTTTAGTACTTGACACCTCCCCCCCAGTTTATTTGTTTATTTATTTCTTTATTGTTGGTTGGTTGGTATTTTGTAAACTACATTTAATATTTTCTGCTTTAGTTTTAGTTAACAATAATTGTTCAAACCACATGCTGTTTAATTTTGATTAGCTATCGCAGATTTGTAAATGAACAGCAACAATGTTATTTGTGAAGCAACATTTTTAAAGATCTATTCTTTAATTCTATTCTTTAAAAGAAACAAACAAAGTTGTAAAAGTAGCTTTTACAGACAAAAACAGAATTGAAACAAATGACTTTCATTATCTGAAGTGACTCGAATCCCTAAAGTTTAGTCCGGTCCAAGTAGATAAATCTTATTTACCTCTGACTCTGGGTTTTTTAATCATTGCATTATAGTGATATGTGTTAAAGCTCAAAATCCCTGATTTGTTGTTCTTTTGCAGAGATCTTCGGAGGGTTGGAGTCACTTTAGCCGGTCATCAGAAAAAGATCCTCAACAGCATTCAGGAGATGCGAGTCCAAATGATGAACGCCACTATACCCATCTGAGAGCGGCCTCAGAGGAACCTCCAGCAGTAGTCTAGCACTTTCTACAGACACTTATTTATTGAACGGAACTATTTAATGAAAAAAATTGACACTGATGAAAACAAAAGTCAAGTAAAATGGCTGGATAGATGGACAAACGGTCACTGTTTCGTTTGTGCAAAGCCTCCAAACTAAAGTGACAGGAGGAACGTGACTGAAATGTTGAGTGGTTGTTTGGAAAAGTGTGGCACATCTCCAGGTAGGACCACTGACTCGGGATCAGGCGTCTCTGGGCTGAATGTATACCATTTTTCCATTTTTCATGACCTCATTCAACAATATTATTACCTCCGGAAGAGACTGCAGTCGGTTTAAGCTTGGAAGGTTTTTTTTTCCACTCAGAAGTTCACCAGAGGCAACATCAGACAAGAAGACTGAAGTCATATCCCGAGCTGAGGTAACGTATGGCAGTGTTAAACAAAGCAATAGTAGATTTCAAGCTTGATGTTGATTTTACTTCTTTCTAAATCGTTGCTTCCGTGTTTCAATAAGAAGACAAAGCAATGGACAGGATCGTTTTCCTTTTGCACAATATCTGTGTCGCGAAGGCGGAAGAAATGTATTTGTTTTTTTTTTAAAATGTGACACGTTTCAAAACCACAAATTAATTTTCGTTCCACAGAAGTTTTGGTGTTTTATGTGTAAATAGTGTACAGTTGCGTAGTTGAAGTGGAGCTCAAATGCATCCATCCATGTTCATGTGAGGTTGATATACTTTAGTGCACAGGTGGGCTAACATACTATGTATATTCAGTCCGGTCAATAAATGTTTATATTGCCTCTCAGTGCTTCTTTAGATAGAAAATGAACAATTGTTTTACTTTTGATGTGTGATCTCTACTGTATTTTGCTACCCATATTATTGACTTGCTCAGTTTTCACAGCTAGGTGGATATTAAAGTCAACATGAAAGCACATGGACCCTATTTTTCTTTCCTAATTTTGGGTTTTATTGTGCACAAATTAAAATTGTTTTCTGTCCATATGAAGCAACTTTCTTTTTCGGCTGATATTAGCTAGGCTGCAAAAATATCTATATAAGCAACAAAAGCAGATAACAATGCATTCGGATACAGTGAAATATGTGGCATTATTGAAGTAAAATGGGTTGTGAATATAATTTCATGTTGGCTTTAAGTTGGTTCGGTATGTCAGACATTAGCAAAATCAGTGAAAATAAGTTAAAATTCTATCTGTCGATTACTGTAGACATTAATTTCGACTCGTCCCTCAGTGTACAGACAAGCACTATACTGTGTATATTTACAGTAAATAGACAGATAGTCCAGGAATATAACAGGAGTATGTAAACCTAAAAATGAAAATTTCTAAAATATTTACTCACCTTTAGGCCATACAATTTGCAGATGAGCTTGTTTCGTCGTCAGATTTGTAGAAATGAATAATTACAACACTTGCTCACTAATGGATCCTCTGGAGTGAATGGGTGCCATCAGAATGAGAGTCCAAACAGCTCATAAAAATAAAAAAATAATAAAAATCACAATATACAGTACACAGGTGATTCACACAACTCCAGTCCATCGGTTAACATCTTTTAAGGCCAAAAGCTGCATGTTTGTAAAAAAACAAATCCATCACTAAGATGGATTATTGCTTTTCTGCTGTATCAGGAGAAAAATCTGCATGGATCAAGCACCGTTTACAATTGAAAATAATCCAAAGCAGCTCTAAACACATATGTTGGTGAATTTTGATGTGAGAGACAAAAAAAGATGGACTTTTTCCACTAAAGGACGTGCTATTATGGATTATAGACTCATAATTTCATTAGAAGTGACAGTTCATAAGCCATTAATTATTATTGTGATGTTTTAAGCAGCTGTTGGGACACTGACGGCACCCATTCACTGCAGAGGAGCCATTGTTGAGCAAATCTGTTGAAAAAACAAACTCATTTTTAATGGTGAATTATTCCTTTACAAGCTCTTATTATTGTAAAGAACACCTCTGTTTGGACAGCTCATCAACATAATGACTCATTTTATAGAGCATCAGCAAAAGGATTGCACACAGTAGATGACGATAATAGCATGCTAATGTTTTCAGTTGTCAGTGTCCTTTTCCAACTTCTCAAATACCAGATGTAATAGTGTTTATTGTCTTCTAATCCCATTGTCTTTCATTTTATATGTGCACTGAGGTACAAGTTGAAATGGCTGTCTGTGGTAATCAAAAACATGCCACACATGCATTATAGAGACTATTTTATAGGTTTAAAAAAAAAAATGTTGAATGTTAAGAATCATAGTCAGAAACGAATCATTCAAAACCAAATTTCCGAAATTATGTCGTTTCTATCCATATTTTAGGTCCATGATTATTACAGGATATTATTATGCTATTAAAACTACTGAAAGGCCGCAAGATTGTATTAATAAGTGCTCAAGTATGTCCCGTATTTTATTAAAACCTCATAAAAATTGCATAAAATTCCACTCTTTTTTTCCCTACATTTTTATATCTTGAAATTTGATCTTAGCAAGATAATGCTCCTTAATTAGTCGACTGAAAAGTACTCAGGTGCCTGTGATTATGTGAGTACATTAAGAAAATCTGAAGATATCATTGAGGAGCTAGTTGAAGGTTCGTTTGATCAGAATTAATAACAGTCAAAAATCATGTGTATTGACAGATAGTTACAAATGTTCAATTAACCTGAATCAGCGTTGATTTTTCCTTTATTTTTCTTTTCTTTCATGAGTAATGAGTATTTGATATTTGTTGCGATGAATGTTACTATAGTATACTAAGAACTTTTCAACGCTATCTCATGACCAATTCGTACGTATTTTACGAGGTGGCTTATTCGTATGCATTTGTACGACCTCACTCGTACGATTTTATACGACCCCAGTGACGGTTAGGTTTAGGGGCGGGGTTAGGTGTAGGTAATCCGTACAAATTCATACGAATTTTGCAACTCGTAAAATACGTACGATTTGGCAACAATCGTATGAAATTGTACGAGTGTGGTCGTACGAATTTGTACGAATAAGCCACCTTGTGAAAAATGAACGAATTGCCGTGAGATCGGTTTGGAACTTTTACACAATGCAGTTACCCTTCATTTTGTATTTTGCACTGAAATTCTCTTTGTAAAAAAAAAAAAAAAATGGGCTTAAGTTTGAATTTATACATGTGTTTTAACCCCATTTTATTTTCAAAATAATACTGTAGACTGAAAAACATGAATCTAACCAACCCACACACCATGCTTTGATATTGCAAAATCCTTGAGCGTTTTCAGATTTGTGGCTGTTGTTTATTGTAGTGATATTTGCTCATAACCACTGCCCATATCTGCCAGAATGAAGAGCCAGATTGATTATGTTTTACAAGCATGTTTGCTCTATAATCAGAATATGTACATCTGGATGACTTTATGTTATAGTCCTAAACATAAAAGAGTTATGCCTTTCGTTTGACATTTATGATTGTGGTTACACAAAATACATCTATTTCACACATGTAAATGTCAAATGTAGCTACAATTAAGAACCTTTCTGGTTAGAAACAGTGGTTTGTTAAACACAATTTACCCTTATATAGCATACCACTCTGAAAACATGATGCTGATTACATTGATATTTGCACAAAACACTGATATTGAGTGATTCAAATTATTTCCAAACATTTTTTTTTTTTTTAAAGTACAAAATGATATGCATGGTGTTGGTAAGCTGCGTATTACAAATGCATTTTATCAACATAATGGCTATGTTTCTTGAATCTTTTATCATATTTGATCTAATGAAGAACAGGGAAAGAAAGAAAAGCACAAAAAAGAAAAAAAAAGTAGTTTCTATGTAATGATTGTTCGTCTATTACCTTCTGCTATGTGTTTTGTTGTGTAAATGTCTTTTGTAGTGTAATATATTACATTTTATATTTTTTTGGAATAAACTGGAGAGAAACCCAATATTGCTGAGTTCTCTATGCAATGCAACATTGCGATCCTAAATGAACCTCAGAGCAGAACTGAAGAACCCTGTAATAATTGTTTTCTATGGCCGGATCTCTTTTGTAGGTTGACCACTGCCATGGTGCAGCAACAGTTTGGATCTTGCTGAGCGACTTAGTCACAGTTTGCTAAACTGTAGACAAGCTTATATGGCTGCTGAATAATAACACATTCAGTTTAATAGCACATTTGAAAGCAACTCTATCGCCCCCTTGAGTGTCGAGATTCTCTGAATAGCATAAACAATATGGCTGGCATGTTTGCAATGCAATGCATTTGTGTCTGTGGCCTTGTTAAAAGTGCAGTTAATTGCACTGAATTCATGACTTTTTTTATTTTTTATTATCAGTTTCTTTTATACATTAAGTAGACTTTTAAAAAGCACACGTTCTAATAATAATAATAATTAAGAGGATAATTAATAATAATTATATATATATATATATATATATATATATATATATATATATATATATATATATATATATATATATATATATATATATATTTTTTTTTTTTTTTTACTTTTAAGAAGTACACTTATGTTGATGTGTTGACTTACGTACCTAAGCACATGTATGGTACTTAATCATAATTTAAACTGTAGTGTATTATTACTACATTAAAAAATATATATCTTTAGAAAATCAGTTATTATTATTATTATTATTATTATTATTATTATTATTATTATTATTATTATTATTATTTTTCTATATTAAAATAATTAAACTTTGGTAAGCATAACAGTATTCATCTAAAATTGATTAATTGATTAATTTGTTTGTTTCCTCTCAAACAATGACATTTTTACCTCCAAAAGTCCAAAGATGCTTAAAATGGTTAAATCAAGTAAACTGAAGAGTTAGTGGAAGGTATTATTGGTGATTTTGCTGCAGGAAAGTCACCCCGACTGCTACACCATTTTTTGATGATCGATTACAGTCATTAGTGGTGCCACTGTAGAACAGTGCAAATACAAAGTGTGATGAAAGGTTAACCTTCTAGTTCTGGCCACTACTGAGCCCAAAGTTCATTTCTCACTGTCAAGTGACTCAAGGTGAATTACGCCGTGATGCATTGATAGGACCACAGCTGGTGAGCACTTCCCAAAACATCATTCATTACATGTTACTGCTTTCATGTCATTTCAAAAGCATGCCATTAAAAATATTTTTAGAATTAGGAAACATTTAAGATAAGTTAAATGGTTTGCATTCACTTCACTGCCCTTTTTTTTTTAGCAAGGCTTATTTTGATTGAATCCAGACTGGAAACCACTGAAGAACCTAATCCATCTTCACAGACAGACGTTTATCATCCGAGTGTCACATCATCAGAACAGGAAAGTACTCCATCATTAGATGTTTGCAGTTAAAGTCCTCCAACATGGAGGTAACAGTTCTTCAGTGTCACATGATCCTTCCCAAATCAAGCTAATACCATTAATTATTATTGCTGCTCAAATAATAGTAATAGTTCATATTAATTATGCTGAAAACTGGCTTGTATTTATTTATTTTTTTCTGTAGAAACTGATTTTTTCATTCTTTGATGAGAAGGTAAAGATAGAATTTATTTGAAATAAATATTTTGTAACTGTGTGTGTCTGTTTTGTTTTGTTTGTTTGTATTTAGAAAATGTTATTAGTTTATTCTTTGATGAATATAGAGTTCCAAAACATAGGATTTATTTGAAATAAATATTATGTAACTATTTTGTTTGTTTGTTTTTTTGATACTGTGATTACTGATTTTTTTTGATGAATAAATATCAAATAAATTAATAAACAAGCAAAAAAAATTATTTGAAAATATTTATAACAATATGTTTATTTATTTTATTGCCCCAAACTTTAAAAAAAATGCCTTCTTTTAATTAAGCATTAGAAAATAAAGAAATAAAATAAAGAAATAAAAATAAAATTATTAAGCGATATGTAAAAATACATTTAAAATATCAACTGTTTGGCAATGATGATAATAAGGAATATTTCTTTATTTCTTAAGCAGTAAGTCAGTGGGTTGTATATATATATATATATAAATGCACTGTAAAGATGAGCAAGACCTTTGCATCCTAGTTGCCAATTCCAGCAAAATAATACTATAACACAGTAAATTGAGCAATCAAAGTTCCCAAGAGACAGTATAATCCTCCACTACTACTCTGAAATATGAGTCTTTTTTTAACAGCATTTTAAAGCATAACTGTGAGTCCATGCAGATGAATCACACGGCGTCCCTGATTGCTCTTGAAAGTGCTCCCATCTGGAGTTCGCTGACAGATGATGGAGCGTCCTGGACCACTCTGGCTCTGAAAACTCCCCTCGCTCATCAGTATAATGAGGACGATCATTTGTGAACTCATGCTGTGGCTTATGGCTGCCACCGGTGCTCTCAAGTGATTTCTGCTACAAGAACGTCCACACAGCTCATTACTTTGAATATGTCTGCATACCGCAACCAAGCCTGAGTGTCTTTGGGTAGTGAGGCAGAATAAGTAGGCTGCAATCACATTTGCTGCACTGCAGGGAAAGTGCTGTGTCATTCAGCAAAAATCGGCTTTATAAGCATTTAGATGCCTGTGTTCAAGAGAGTTTAATTCAATAGCAAGAACATTGGGTCATGGGACAGTTGTTAAGGTGGATTAAAGGGATAGTTCACTAGAGAATGGAAATTTGGTCATTATTTACTCACCCTCATGTGGCTCTAAACCCTTTTCCCAATAAGACAGCACTTTTCCTCATAAAAAAAAAAAAAAAAAATTAAAGTGGTCCAAAACCTGGGCAATAAGAAATGAACACTTTTTTTTTTTTTTCAGCAAGGATGCATACAATTGTTCAAAAGTGACAGCAAAAACCTAACCCTAACCCTAATTTCAAATGTATGCTGCTTAATATGCTGTTTTAAAAATAAGACCTAACCATAACCCCTAAATATCAAATACTGCTACTACTACTATTATACTATTATTATTATTATTATTATTATTATTATTATTATTATTATTATTATACATTTTCAGTACAGTAAATATTAAGAACCTTTTTTTTTTTTTTTACACATAGCTTAATGTATAAATTCACACAATTTTGAATATAGTACAAATAGTTTAAAAAATATATATAATAAAAAAACGCTTTTATTTTACATTTACTGCACGTTATGTACTTGACAGGCATGATCACTACTCTCTATCACTATGTCCCACTGTGTTTCACAAAAAAAAAAAAAAAAAAAGACAAATGTCCTAATCATCAGAAAAGGATGAAAAAAAATGCTCATTTAAGAGTGAACTAATTCTGAAAGTTTACATAGTCGCACATAATGGCTTCAGCATGTTACCGATCCTTTATGGTCTGCCGAAAAAAAGCTTAGAAAAAGAGTGTAAATCTAAAGAGAAGAGCTCAGGGAGTAGATAGCAGAGCTCAATGACAGTGCTCATTAGAAAGAAATAATGGCGCTCCTTACATGCATTGGCCATTATTAATATGCCTTAGCTCGGGGATGTCACAGGTTAACTACTATTTCATTTCACCTTGGACGACCTCCAGCGAAACATACCTAATAACGCTGTCAGCTCCCCTGCTGACAATAGCAATTTAGCACGCCCACACTTACTACAGGGATAGCACACTTTTAAAACACGGGAGACCTTGAGAGTTCTGCTGAAGTGACAAACACAATGACCCTCATCACTTGTGCGGTCTGTCGTCGCACACCTTGGGTCTCCCGGGCCTGTGCCTGCGGGCGCTCATAACACCGCAGAGGCTGGCTAGCGCAGGCTAGCGACAAAGGCTGGAACTAATAAGATCACACATCGCGGCCGAGATCAATACGAGGGCATTGGCGGGTAAATAAGAGGGAAATAACGCTAGAGCCCGGAGCAAAGGAGCATCTAATTGCACTGGCTGTTTATGGCAGGAGGGATCTTAGCCACACAGGCAGATTAGCATGCACTAGACAAAAAAGGTTACTGGGTAATTGGTTGCGAGATAAGATGAATCACAAAGGTTATTGGTGCTCGGTGGATAAATGGTACATTTAGGTGGAGTCTTAGAGAAGTGTTGCTAAATAGCTTGCTTTTAAAGCTTAGCGCTAAGCTAATGTTAGAGCTAAGTGGATTACTGTTTTGTGATTTAAGGGTTTGGTGTGGACTTTTTAGCAAATTGGCTATTAAAACATTTTTTTTTATGAACAATATGTTTTGTGTTCACCTTTTTGAGTGAACTATTGCTTTAATAACTCGTAATGTAATTAAATATTTAGCAACATTCATGAACGCATTTTATTTTACTTTATTTAATTTTTCTTATTACATTGCATGATTACTTAGTTCTTATGATTAAAAAGCTCTTGCTGAATCAACCATGCCACTAGCTGTGTTTCCATTACCCTTCATATTTCGCAAATTGGAATTGCAAATTGAAAATATGCCTTCTTGATTGGCTTATTGGTATTATTGACCTGTTGGTAAGCCCCGTCCCCCTTAGTTACTGTTGCTCCCTCGGACAAACAAACGGAGTTGACAGCTGTCAGTGTGAAAACCCAAAATGTCCCAAAATGTTTTTGCACTATTTCGGACACAGAAGGGCCACCATTCAAGTGGGAATGAAATATTCCATGAAGGGATGTATAACATATTTTAAAATAACTACAGTGGGTGACTCGAAGTGAGGGTTTACAGATAACAATGCAAGCAGGAGAAGTCTTATATCATGGTCATCAGGATTGCGGATGACAGCACGCAGGATCAACAATGTTCATGTATCGCATACTATGATTAAATGAATGTACATTTAACCAGTTTGATATGGAGAGGCACTGGAATGTAGAGCTTCATTTATGTGTTTTTTGACTGTACATGCACTGTACATACACTGTACATGATGTTAAAACAGTTTGCTATTTAAGTTTGTAATAGCATTGACTCATTAACTTTAGTGTTAGCTGGGTTTAGCCAGAGATACCTTGTTGAAACACAAAATGATCAACGATCTGCTTGAGCACATTAACATTTTAATTTAATGAGAGTATGACAACCAGAAAATGAATGTTTTTGTCTGCATTGGGTTTGGGGTTGGGTGCTTAGAGACATTTTGCTCTGTTTTGTTGGGCTTTGGGAATTGTAATAAAATTAATTATATTCCCCATCCTCTCAGGATACCTGACTCAGTGTTAAAAGTACCCCAGGTACATTGTTTGTCCATTTTCGTAGCATTAACACCATCAAACCGTTAAAAGCTTTGGATCTTCCCATGTTTCTCTGTGGTGCTGAAACCTACAGATGTCCATGTTCTGGTACTCGACTGCCACTGGCGCATCTGCTTACGAGAAGAGGGGCTTACCAATCGGTCAATACTTGTGTTTATACCAGCCGTGCTGTAACACATTTCAGAAACACACACACACACAATACCAGGTGTGCTACGGAGCAAGTTTACTACATCAGAAAAGCCATATATATGGAGCTGATTATATGATGCAAATGTTAAAATGTATCAGTTTGCAAAGCATGCACAGTGGTGGAAGGCCATAAGACGACTATTGTGCAAAGAAGCACACATTAATCAACTAATCATTTATTAATCAATAATGTGTGGAAACTTGCTCTAGTGTAACTGCTGTGTATATATTTAAAGCTATGTTTCTGGAAATGTTTAGGTTTTGCAAACATCAAGCACTTTTTTTTTCCAATGAGCCTATACTAAAAGAAAATGCTTCATAGAGCAGATCTGTTGATACAAAAGAGTGTTAAAATACGCTTTTAGTAAAAACATGTCATATAAACCCCCTTATCTGCCAGGAGTAGAGACACTCTGATGAAGGTCATTCATAATGATTAAAATCCAAATGATTCCAAAATGACCCAAGGGATCGTGAGTCTAGTGGCACCTCTATACATGAAAATTGCATTACCAGTCAAAGACACTGTCCAGGGACTCGCACCTCCAACATTAGCACAGACAGCCCGCGCCGCGAGCAATGAGCCATCAAAGGAACAATCAAATATGACGTGAGGCAAGGCAGCACTAGCAGACGAACGGTGCGGAGGGGTTTCTTGTATTGCTGATATGGAATCTTTGGCCATTTCGATATTTGATATATGACGCTGCCCTTGAGGATGAGAAACATAGATTGATAATTAACACCCAAGGCGATGTTTAGCAATGAGATTTCCCAAAGGAACGCAATGGTTAGATTAGATTCTGTGTCATAACAAACATCTGGATTTGTGTGAAATACAAAAGAGGTGATATTAACATATATAGTAGCCAACATTTATTGGAAGTTTAAGGTATGTAGCGAGTGGTGAAGAGGACTAGTGAAGCATTTGATGGAATGTAGTTCCAGGATTATTCTACAAAATCGGTGGCTTTTGTTTCCCCTTTTAACATGTGTGTAAATAATGACTTTCCAGGGTAACACTTTATAATAACTGCATGCTATTAATCATTAGTTAAGCATTAGGAAACAGTTAATTCATCATTTATAAAGCATTAATAGACATTTATAAGCAGTTTATAAATACAAATATAAATGTTTTATACCTGATTTAAAAGCATATCTATAATGTATTTAATAATTGTTTTTTCATTCTTTATTAATGATCAATTTATCATTTCTAAATGAAGTATAGCATTATTTACACACCAGTTATTAAGGAGTTGTCAGTGGTTCATAAGATCACTTAGAAATTGTAAGTAAATGATTAATAAACTATTTAAATGTGCATTCATACATCTTTTTATTCAGACATATAGTAATAGTTACTTATAGTGTTAATAAATGGTATATTAACATGTATTTCTACTGTAATTCAGGGTTAATTCATGTAGTTGTTAGTTAACTATTTTTGTGAGCTCATCTAAAGTGAGGACTATTTATGCCTTGTAAAGCTTTTACAAATGAGATTTAAATGCTGTTAATATTTCTATGTTCTGTATCACTGTGTTGTGTTTGTTTCTGTTTTTTTGTTTAGAAGATAACTGAGCCTTTAAATATCCTTTATAAATTCTTTACAAGGCATAACTAGTCCTCACTTTAGATGAGCTCACATAAATAGTTATGTGACCACTACTAAATGTTTTATAACTACCTGAATTTACTACATTTCTTGTGATCTTATGAATCACTGGCAACTCCTAAATAACTGGTTTGTAAATAATGCTATATTTCATTGAGAAATGATAAATTGATCATGAATAAAGTATGAAATTACACATTATAGATATGCTTTTAAATCAAGAATAAAGCATTTTTATCTGTATTTATAAACTGATTATAACTGTCTAATAATGCTTTATAAATTATGAATGATCTGTTTACTAATGCTTAATTAATGATTAATAGTGTTCAGTTATTATAAAGTGTTACCCATTCCAGAATGCACATATTACTATTCAAATGACTGGATTTCAGATAAATGTTTTCCCAACAATTTGCAATACTCGTTGGTCTATATTCACAGTTTTTCAGCATGTTGTAACGTAAACTCCTTAGGTATTTTTTTTCTTTTTTTTTTCTTTTTTTTTTCTTGTATGTAGTGTATATACTGTAGTGTGTATATACAAACAACAGTTTGGTCTGGTCCTCAAATCAGATTGGCTGAGAGGTCTTTCCAACCATGATTATTGGCAATATATCTTAATATCTTAGTTCACAGAAATTGTCATAATTAAGTCTACATTTATTCTATGACAGAATTTTCAATTTTGAGAAAACTATCCTTTCAATATAGTATTCATGGGAAATTAGCTGTGCATCTTTCAAATCTAAACATATTGGTCATGTTTTAGATTAATTGAAAGAAGTGGAGCATGTAATACCCAGATTTGCCAGAATGAAGCTTTACAACAGCCGTATGCACATTATTTATAAAGCAATGTTGTAATTATACACACTCAGAGAATTTTAATTAAGTGATTCAGATGCATTTGCAGCAATGGGGTCAAGACAGTCTTGTTAATTCCAGTTGTTCCTAAATAGCTAAAAATAAAACAAGCCACAGCTCTCAAACACCAGACTCAAAAGATAATAAAAAAATAGTCCAGACTACGGTCTCATGTCGAAAAGAAAATTAAATACATATTCAAACTGAACCCTGATGTGGTAACCTCACCAATCAAGAGTCCTTCTAAAATGTGTACAAATACACTGTATTGAACTCTTAGCATCAATCCAAACATATGCCATACATACATGAAACAAAAAGAAAACATCAGCAATATGCACATTTAAATAGCAAAAAAACTCCTTTAGACTGGGCTTGAAATGACACATTTCCCAACCAGGACACAACACAATGTTTTCAGCAGGTAAGCCCTGCTGGCTACTGCTGCTTGATATTGCTAACTCTCTCTACAAATTAGCTTTTTAAGCCCATCTGCAAATTTTGCTACAGATTTTTGAATGTGAAAAAAGTTGAATGTGACAAAATGTTAATGCACTCTAAAAATCTATTAATAATAAATTTAAAATATAATATATATAATATAATATTATAATTTATACTTTTTGTGAAGTATTGTAACCCATACTCAGAATTGGTGCTCTGCATTTAACCCATCCAAGTGCACAAACAGCATTGAGAAGTGAACACACACCCTTAGCAGTGGGCAGCTATATATCCAGCACCCAGGGAGCAACTGGGTGTTCAGTGCCTTGCTCAAGGACACTTCGGTCATTAGTATTGAGAGTGGAAGAGAGCACTGTTCATTCACTCCCACCACCTAAAGCAACAGAACCAGCACAAAGACTCAAACCTCCAACCTTCGGATTACAAGTCCAACTCTCTAACCATTAGGCCAAATTCCTTCCCTAATGTGTGTGTGTGAAATTAAATTCTCATTTAAAACATACTTTTGTTCTTCATAAAAATCCACGTTTAAATATACATACACATATGGACTTATTTTTTTGCAGTTGATTCAAGGAGGCGAGGCAATCTTTCCTCCCTTTGACTTGCTTCCTGGTGCCAACTTTCTTCTCTTTCTCTTTCCTCATCATGTCATCTCTCCTCCCGCTCTTGTCTATCACGTTCTCGTCTCTCCTCTTTCTCCTCCATTTCTCTCCATCTTTTCTCCTCCCTTTTGACTGCTTCCTGCTCTCTTGCAAATCCCCTGTCCCCCATCACCCTGATCAGATTATCAATGGATTTCTGGGTTATTTTCCTTGATGACCTTTGGTGTGTCTGGGGCTGGACTCACTGAGGATGTAGAGGCCACAGGAACATCCGGGCCAGATGAGGCACTAAGGGCAGGCGGAATGAGTAGTGGCCCCGTACTACTTCCAAGATGCTTCTGTGGGCTCTCCATCCTCAGTGCTCACACCAGTTGCTGGACATTTGAGGTCCTACAAAAATGCACAAACAAAACAAAAGCAGTAATTTTAACAACACAATGTCAACTGATTTTATCATTTATGTATTTCTTTTTATTTTTTTAAATGGTAGACATCTTGTCTTGCAGGCCGTTCAGTTCCCTATCTGTCGGTCACTACGAGTTATGACAAACTACATATCATTTCTGAGTTTAAGAGAAAACGCCAATTAAAATTGGCTAGTGGATTTAACATACCTGAGCCACTCCCCGTTCCAACGGGTATAAATAGGGCGACAGGTGCATCCACTCATTAGATTTTTGCTTCGGATCCAAGTAGTTGATGTATCCAGTCTCTACAAAGCCTTCATCTGTGTGTTCAAGAGCTGTTCTTTGTCGGTGTGACGGCGCATTACAGCGGTGTCCCTGTGAACGATTCCCCTGGGTGCTTTGGCTAAAAGAGCAGTTTTTCGCGTCTTTTTCAAGATGCTGTTTTGTCTGTATCCTTCTGGATGCGGTCATTTCCTGTCTTTGGTTGACGTTCACGAGCATTGACTGCAGTGTCTGGGCGTCCAACACGCTGAGGCTGCACTCGTGGATGATTCATGCGTCTATTGGGTGCGTATGAATATGGCAGCGTTGCAATCGCCCCGAGACCTCGCGGCTGGATGATTGGTGCACCGAGCGCGGCTCACAACCTCGTTCTGTCCCGGTTCCTTTCTTCCCGGAGGTGCATGAAGAAGTGACAAAGTCGTGGACGGCCCCTTACACGGCCAGAAACCGCTCGTTTCCCTCTTCCATCCTCACCACCCTTGATGGCGGGGCAGCCAGGGGGTACGTGAACATTCCCCAGGTGGAGAAAGCGGTTGCGGTACACCTGTGCCCACAAAACGCCGCCACTCGGAGGAATCGTCCGCGTCTCCCGTCCAAGGCCTGTAAGCTGTCGGCCGCTCTGGCTGCCGAGGCTTATAGTGCTGCGGGCCAAGCTGCCTCTGCCCTGCATGCCATGGCTATCCTGCAGGTACAACAAGCCAAGGCGCTGAAATCGATGCACGAGGGTGGTACCGACCGAAGGTTGATGCAGGAACTGCATACGGCGACTGACTTCGCCTTACGGGCGACAAAGGTCACAGCGCGGTCCCTCGGGAAGGCGATGTCCATGCTGGTGGCCCAGGAGCACCATATCTGGTTGACCCTGTCCGAGATGAGAGACGTCGACAAAGAGAGACGTCCCCAGCAGTTCTCTGCGGTGCAAAAGCAGACTGAGGCAATGCGACGTGATCGTAGACCACCCTGTCGGATCCAGTCTTGCCGTTGCTGTGTACCAAAAGAGCACTTTGCATATACGTGGACCAAACCCAGAGCTTCAGAAACTCTGAGCAGCTCCTGGTCTGCTTTGGAGGTCAGCAGAAGGGGAAGGCTGTCTCCAAACAGAGGTTGGCCCACTGGATAGTGGATGCCATTGCCTTGGCATACCATTCCCAAGGCGAGCCGTGCCCCTTGGGGGTGAGGGCTCACTCCACATGGAGTGTGGCCTCCTCCTATGCGCCGGCGCATGGCGCCTCTCTGGCAGACATCTGTCGAGCTTCGGGCTGGGTGACACCCAACACCTTTGCAAGGTTTTACAACCTCCGTGTAGAGCCAGTTTCTTCCCGTGTGTTGGGTAACAGGTAATTGGCGGGAAGGGCTGGCTCGGTGTCAATCTTGCTGCGCCATTCCCCCTAAACACGGGGATGTGAGCACCTTTCTTCTCCCAGTAGAGTTCCCCGGTTGGCGTACCCTGGTCGAGCATCCTCCAGCACCCTCGGCAGTCAGACTTGGCGGAGCTGTCGCCAGGCCCAGTACTGGTGTTAGCATGCCCGGAGTTCCGGTCAGCCCCTGTACTGGGCTAGGTGTTCATATGGCTTGATTCCCTACGGGTAATCCCATATGTGTATTCTTCCACGGTAAGGTTTCCCTCTTGGCAAACCCGTGTCTTCCCTTGACAGACCTGCTCTGTCAGTCTCTTCTGGCAGCTGTTCCATCCCTACTCTAAGGTATGACCTGCTTCAGAGACCCATTCCATATGTAGTACTGCCCCCCAGGCCAGTCCGTATCAGTATCTCTACATGTCACTTCCCTACGGGTAGGATGTGGTCTCCGTAGCGACCTTTCCTAAAGGCTCACTTCCCCATCCTCTTGCCAAGCTGTAAGAACAAATAGGGAAGATTTGAAGCAATCTTTCTCCAAAGGTTGAAATCCCTTCCACTAACTTTGTGTGGGCGGAACAGAAGTGTGGCCTTCTCCAGCAGTGATGTACTGTCCCTTTGGCCCCTTCAGTACCAAGGTCAGATAATTTGCACTGGGGCTTTGGGAAGGTTACGACCTTAAGCGTAGCTTTTTTGGCATACCAGGGCTTGTCGACAATTGCAGTGCCACAGGGTTGTGACGGTGTTCAGGTTGTGGCATTTTCCATAGGAACCCATATGTCGTTCGACATAACTCGTTGTGACCAACAGATAGGGAACGTCTCGGTTACGTACTTAACCCTCGTTCCCTGATGGAGGGAACAGAGACGTTATGTCCCCATGCCACAACTTTGAACCGGTCGCTGTTGTCGGGACATGTTCTCGGCTCCTCAGCGTAAAACCTAATGTGTGGATGCACCTGTCGCCCTATTTATACCCGTTGGCATTGGGAGTGGCTCAGGTATGTTAAATCCACTAGCCAATTTTAATTGGCGTTTTCTCTTAAACTCAGAGATGATTGGCCTCCCAAGTGAGACCCCATATGTCGTTCGACATAATGTCTCCGTTCCCTCCATCAGTGAACGAGGGTTACGTACGTAACCGAGACGCTCTCCAGACAAATCAAGAATCACAAAAGTGCTGTAATATCTGTTTGAAATTACATTAGTTAACAGCATAGGACATGCATTTTTATTTTTTTTCAGCAGTATACTCACTCAAAGCCTTTGATGGCTGCATTTTGTTTTCCAGTGAAGAGGGCCTCATTAGCCATTCTCCATCGGATAAGCACATGTGTGTGATCATCTGTCCCTGTTACATTCAAACAAGATTGTTATTTATGTGATTTATGTGTTCAACACTACACACATGAAACAGGTTCTTCTGTGGTTCTTTGGTTTGGCTCAGGTGCTATATAGCACTAAAATGGTTTCCTTTATGATTACAAGCCACTTTTATTGTAGTTCAGACTATCCCAATCACACTTTGGTGTACGGAGTTAGTGTAATTAGCCTCTGTCAGCAAGGGGGCTATTTGTACTTTGTTTACATTTTTCAACAGGGATTTTTTTAACTATGTTGCAGTAACAAATTTAGAGTGTGCATTTTCAACATACTGTGTTCTGAAAATGACATACAGAAATTACCCCTAAAAAACTTGCATCCCTTTTGAACGTCCGTGTTTAATTTGCACAGTGCCTGTAAGGTATAGTCGAGGGCCCCATTTGAGCTTTATAGGCACAATCATCCTTTTGCTTATAGCATCGTGTCAGTAGAATAACGTAATGCTCCATACAATATTGTAGAAGCTTGTTGTCATTCTGAGCTCATTTATGCAATCGTGAACATCTTGCAGTCTAACTAGATGCTTTGGACCTTAAAACAGTAGCTTAGTGAATTGTTTATTGCATTTTCTCGGTGATGCACACTTGAAACCCTCCTATAATGTGGCATGCCTATTAATGTGCGGGATGTAATGGAATCTGGGGAAAGGTAGAGCCGAACACAAAGCGCCTGTGATAGGGATTCTATTATCTAGGTCTTGCTTCTGGCACCTCATGAAACATGGATGAGTTTTTACCCATAAAAGACTCAATTTCCCTTTGATTTATACAAGAAATAAATTCTGAAAAGGTGAAAAGTCCAAAGAATGCATATTTTATGTGCCTTCCACGGGCTAATGCATTTTAAATAAGCATCCCTAAAATAGAAAAATAAGTGTTGTAAAAAAGGGCTAGACATTCACACAAACTCTTTCCTTGATCAGTGATTTGTTTGGGGGTTTTGTTGTCGCCTTTTGCAAGTACAACTCGACAGACACTTAAACATGCAGAATGAAGAGTCATTCATCGACCCATTAAGGCTCATACCACGAATTATAAATATAACTACCTATTTTACTCTTTATGTGTATTTCTACTGTAACTTCACTTGTTTTGTTTTTGTACTGCTGATTATTCTCTCCTAATTTAAATGTATTTATTACTAGTTTGAGAAAACACTGCCTCCTCGGAGAAAGAGTTTAATCCCTTTAACGTTTTTCCCATTCCTCTGACAGGAGAGCTTCCTGTGCTACAGCTCTTTTCTTTTCACACTCTTACAGTGGGGATTCTCACTGTCGAGTTCACACTCAAGTGGCCTTTGTGATTATCTGCCTCCTTCCTCTTAACAAATGTCCTCCCTTTCTCCTTGCCAGTTCTGCTGTGTTCTGCTCCCCCAAAGGATGCTGGGTAGGACAGTGAGGCAGCAGGGTTTGGAACTAATGACCTGATGAAGAGGAGGAGAGTGGATGAGGATTCACGTCCTCCTGGGGAAGGTGTAGTGATACTGCCATCTCTCTCGCTAACAGCGGACTCCACGGGATGAGTTACTTCTCAAACGTCTGACAAAGGAAGAAATTCCTAAAGAGATTTCAGTGCTCGTTGTCAGGCAGGTAACAGTTCTATTACCAATCGAAGTGGGCTGCTCCCATATGCCTAAACCCTGTAAAACACACAAATACATACACTTTTATGACAATTTGTTATGACACCGAAGCCTGAAGAGACCCAATAAACAGGTTTTAGTCTGGGTTCATGTGACTTTTCTAGAGTGTAGAAGAAGACAGTAGTATAGAGCAGTTTCAATTGTAAAAGATGAGAAATAATGTATAGTATTATAAAATAATGCATATTTTATTAAATATATTAAAAGAATAGTTCACTCAAAGATATAAAAATAAATAAATAAAATTGAACATTTGCTGTAAATGTACTCCAAGATGTACAGTATTGTTCAAAATAATAGCAGTACAATGTGACTAACCAGAATAATCAAGGTTTTTAGTATATTTTTTATTGCTACGTGGCAAACAAGTTACCAGTAGGTTCAGTAGATTGTCAGAAAACAAACAAGACCCAGCATTCATGATATGCACGCTCTTAAGGCTGTGCAATTGGGCAATTAGTTGAAAGGGGTGTGTTCAAAAAAATAGCAGTGTCTACCTTTGACTGTACAAACTCAAAACTATTTTGTACAAACATTTTTTTTTTTTCTGGGATTTAGCAATCCTGTGAATCACTAAACTAATATTTAGTTGTATGACCACAGTTTTTTAAAACTGCTTGACATCTGTGTGGCATGGAGTCAACCAACTTGTGGCACCTCTCAGCTGTTATTCCACTCCATGATTCTTTAACAACATTCCACAATTCATTCACATTTCTTGGTTTTGCTTCAGAAACAGCATTTTTGATATCACCCCACAAGTTCTCAATTGGATTAAGGTCTGGAGATTGGGCTGGCCACTCCATAACATTCATTTTGTTGGTTTGGAACCAAGACTTTGCCCGTTTACTAGTGTGTTTTGGGTCATTGTCTTGTTGAAACAACCATTTCAAGGGCATGTCCTCTTCAGCATAGGGCAACATGACCTCTTCAAGTATTTTAACATATGCAAACTGATCCATGATCCCTGGGATGCGATAAATAGGCCCAACACCATAGTAGGAGAAACATGCCCATATCATGATGCTTGCACCTCCATGCTTCACTGTCTTCACTGTGTACTGTGGCTTGAATTCAGAGTTTGGGGGTCGTCTCACAAACTGCCTGTGGCCCTTGGACCCAAAAAGAACAATTTTACTCTCATCAGTCCACAAAATGTTCCTCCATTTCTCTTTAGGCCAGTTGATGTGTTCTTTGGCAAATTGTAACCTCTTCTGCACATGCCTTTTTTTTAACAGAGGGACTTTGCGGGGGATTCTTGAAAATAGATTAGCTTCACACAGACGTCTTCTAACTGTCACAGTACTTACAGGTAACTCCAGACTGTCTTTGATCATCCTGGAGGTGATCATTGGCTGAGCCTTTGCCATTCTGGTTATTCTTCTATCCATTTTGATTGTTGTCTTCCGTTTTCTTCCACGTCTCTCTGGTTTTGCTCTCCATTTTAAGGCATTGGAGATCATTTTAGCTGAACAGCCTATCATTTTTTGCACCTCTTTATAGGTTTTCCCCTCTCTAATCAACTTTTTAATCAAAGTACGCTGTTCTTCTGAACAATGTCTTGAACGATCCATTTTCCTCAGCTTTCAAATGCATGTTCAACAAGTGTTGGCTTCATCCTTAAATAGGGGCCACCTGATTCACACCTGTTTCTTCACAAAATTGATGACCTCAGTGATTGAATGCCACACTGCTATTTTTTTGAACACACCCCTTTCAACTAATTCAACTAATTGCCCAATTGCACAGCCTTAAGAGCATGCATATCATGAATGCTGGGTCTTGTTTGTTTTCTGACAATCTACTGAACCTACTGGTAACTTGTTTGCCACGTAGCAATAAAAAAATATACCAAAAACCTTGATTATTCTGCTTAGTCACATTGTACTGCTATTATTTTGAACAATACTGTAGATGAGTATGTTATTTCATTAGATTTGCAGAAATGCAGCTTTCCTTCATCGCTCATCAATTAATGCTCTGCAGTGAATGGGTGCCATCAGAATGAGAGTCTCAACAGCTGATAAATACATCAATAATCCACGTCAGTCCAGTTCATCAGTTCACATCTCAAATTATGTGAGCATATCTCAGAATTGTGCATATCAACTTTTGAAATTTTGAGTTTTAAAGTCGAATTCTGAGGTCAAAAAAGACTCATTTTCTTAAAATTGCAAGTTTATATCTCTTTGTTTCTTATAATTTGGAATTTATCACTCACATGTGATTTAATATCATGTAATTCTGAGGGGGAAAAATATGTATTTCAATTTCAATAAAAGACAGAATTAACTTCTTAAATGTTTTCATTCGGTGGCAAAAATGGGCTTCCATAAGTTTTGGTTTCACAAGAAGTTATTTGATGAACTGGAGTGCTGTGGATTATTGTGATGTTTTCATCAGCTGTTTGGAGTCTCATTCTGATGGCACCCATTCACTACAGAGGATCCATTGGTGAGCAAGTGATGTAATGCTACTTTTTCTACAAATCTGATGGAGAAACAAACTCATCTACATCACATACTGCATGTTATGGGAGTGAGTTTTTTTTTTTTTTTTTGAGTTTTTTTTTTAAACTATTTCTTTAATAGTACATATTTTAAATCTTTACTGTCAATTCCTGAATAAAGCTTTACATATCTATCAACAAAACAAATTGCCCACATTTTTAAACATATTCTAACCTCTTTTAAACCAAGAATTATAACTAGGCTATGAACAAACTGCACTGCATTCGATCGAGTTTAACATCACCACCATTAAGCTTACAAGAACTCTTTCACAATTTTTCCTGAAAGTTTGAATAAGAATAGTTTGCAGGAGCTTGATTATTAACACAAGGATGCTGTGAAAGTGAACTAGTGTGTCGATAAGTTTACCTGTTCAGCAATCACCTAGATACATCGTCCACGTTATAGATGTGTGCTATCCAAAATGTACTTCTATCATAACAACTCTCGGAGTGATTTGCATGGTTATGTACATGACAGTGTTAATGTACAGTATGTGATCTTGGCAGAATAGAGCTACAGCAGCGCAAGTGCAGAGACTTGCTACTGAAAATACATCCACACCATGCTGCTGTGAGCACGTAAAAAATACTGCTGCTGCACATATAACATATATGATATAATCCCCATAGCGTACAAGAACCCCCCTTTAGCAGATATATACAGGTGGAGCTGGGGAAGGTGGAGAGTTTCTAAAGTGCACTGCACATGGGGAAGCTGTGGCCTAGTGGTTAGGAGTCAAACTCTGACTCCTAACCCTAATGTTGTGGGTTTGTCAGAAATATTTTATATTCTCAATTCATTAATCATTATGAATCAAAATGAATTCCAGAATTAATAACATATATAATACTTATTTAACATGACTGCACATTTTGTTGACATTGAGTTACAGCAAGGGAAAAACATACAATTGGAAAAAACTGGAAGAATGTCGACATTCGTTAACATTCATCCTGTCTCAAACACTATTGTTTTAGTATTGTGGCCTGTTTTGTCCTAGTATTCAAGAATCAGTGATTTTCATTCTTGGCAAGTCACTGCTCGTCTAAAACTCTGCATGTTTGCTTTGTATTCAGCGCACTGGCTGAAGCGTAATTCATGTCAGCACTTCCCCGGACTCGTAACATTAGCATGAGCAGAAAGATTTGCTCTGCCTGCGCCGGTTTGTCCAAGAAGTTGTGTACTTCATGTTGCGGTGCATTTATCATCTTCAGCTAAATCAAATTTACAGATGTGTCCTCTCCATAACCCATCTCCGACCTTCACAGTAGCACGATTTCAAAAATGCCCCTGTCTACAGTCAGTCAGGATGTATAACGTCAATGATGGCATCAGCAGAGCCTGTAAATGAAGTAGACAAGGCATTGACATTGGAGACAACGCCGTTGGTGACACATTGGGGAATACTGAGTGCAGATAGAGTCATAGCATACCTGCTTAAAAAATCATCTCTGGGCCAGCTGCCCTTCCATTGGAACATATGGATGAGAGTCATGGCTAATAACTGCCATGGCTACACAAAGGAAGCCATCTGCCTGCCTCACAAATGGATCAAACACGCGCCTCCAGCCAGGGCAATATCAGTGCCTGTGCAGGCCAGCACCTGGGGTTTGGACACAGTGTCTGCCGGTGAGAACACAAACTCGCTCGGTAATGGTGCTATGTGCAGTAGTGAACCAGATAGTCAGCTAAATGATTGTGATTAACATAATAGTGCTTATAATGCTGGAATGTTCCAGGGAGGATACAAATTTCAATCTTTATTTTGAACTATTGAGATTGTATTATTTATTTATTAATGTATTTGTTGTTTTTAATTATGTAATTAAATAATTGGTTAGTTTGTCTGTTTTTATTAATTTGTTTTCAATTGAGCTGTTTTATTTTCACAAGGTTTGCAATGTGTTTTGTATTATTTATATAATATTATATGTTTGTATTATTTTATATCATTATATAATTTTTATATAAATATTTACTTAAAATGTAAACATTAGCTCTTCATTTTTAGATTTTCAGTTCAAATTTTAGTTAAAAGTTTAGCATTTTGTTACGTGCTTTTGTCAATTTTATATTTATTCTTAGCTGCCTTTTTTTCTTTAGTTTCAATAATTTTGTTTAAAATTTCTAGTCATGTTAAAACTTTTTTTTCTTCACTTTTTTTTTATTTATTTTACATTTATCCAACCAGTTTATTTCTAATTTATTTTAGCTTTATTTATTTTATTTCAGCTTTGAATTACGATAATGCTTTGTAATACTTTTGAATGCTTAACAATAAGCAAACTGTAAACAAAATTCACAAAATGGAATGAGGCATGCGGTTTTTTCATGCCTTTCACACATTTGATGTAACATCTCAGAATTGCATGCTTCCCAAATGGTTCACACATTGAAGAACATTCTCCCAAATTCAGGGCAGTTTTGTTGCATAGTATTGGCATGCTTCTTACACAACCTTCTCACTAGTCTCTGATAAATACTGGTCTGTTTTACTCTTACTCTACTACACTCTCTCATTACTAGTGTTATTTCAGTGCTTCCTTACCAGAGTGTGTTTCAAGAAAAATAAAGCACTCATCTGAAGCATTAATAAATGCAGGTGTGTGTGTGTGTGTGTGTGTCTCTGTGTGTGTGTGTGTGTGTGTGTGTGTGTGTGTGTGTGTGTGTCATTGGCATGCATAGCAGCGCTCTGCTCAGCTGTCACCGGTTGGCTGAGCAGGTGGGGAATGACCATCTGTAAATGAGCTGTTTCGCACACAACAATGAAAAGATTGATGCAATTAATTTTTCATTATATGCCTTCGCCACGGATCCTAATCATTTCAAATAGTGCATGTGAGGAGCAGAAAAGTGGCCTTTGTAACATTGCATTCAGACAGCTCCAGTGGGAACTTCTGAAAGGCTTTATTATTTGTTCATTAAACAGACATTTTGCTTTCATCTGGGCTCTACATTCGATCAAAAGCTACTGGTGCAACCAGTGTGTTTTTAATAATAATAAAAATTAAATACTTTTGGGTGGGAATAACATTATTCATATTCTTCTCTGGCTGATTCCTTGAAAAAAAAATGCAGCATGTACAAGAAGTAAAGTAGTCAGACTTTTCTTAAAGGAGCAGCAAGTCTGTAGAATCTTTTTTTTTTTTGCAAACAGCAGAGGTCAAAATAAGTGCATTGCATCAGCTTAAACTTTTGACAAACAGAATAAGCAATCTGCCAGACAGTTCTGGAGGATAGTATATGATATTCATTTGCAGAAGTGCCCTATAGGGGGCCCTCTAGAGACAGTACTCTGGTAGCAATGCCTGAGGAAATATAAGTAGAAGAAATACGGCAAAAGTCTGTAGAAAACATCTTCATTATTTCTTGCCTGTTTACACCAGTTACTGTAACAAATGATGACATTTTACTTTTACATGAATAGTTTGCGCCAAAAAAATAAATAAATAAAAGGTAATATTTTACTCACTCTGATGTCGATCCAAACCCAAATGACTTCCTTTCTTCTTTGACACATAAAAATGGGAAGTTAGGCAAAATGTTTGGGCTTCTGTTTTCCATAGGAAAAAAATGGAACAGATCCTGTTAGGCTCTGGAAAAAAATGCACCTTAAAAGAAAATTAAAGGGATAGTTCACCCAAAAATTTTAATTACCCCATGGTCTATTCAACCTCAAGGCATCTTAAGTGCATATGAATTTCTTCTTTCCGACGAATCCAATGGGAGTTTTATTTAAAAACGTCCTGGTTCCAAGCAAATCAATGCATTTTTGTAAGAAAAATATCAATTTTTAACATTTTATGAACAGTAACAGCTTGCTCCTGCTGAATGACATATGCATATTTTGTTCTCTCCTCTGCACTTCCACGTTTGTCACTTTTTACCGGAACCCTACATCATCCGTCCAGAATGGCATTCTATTGTAAAAGTGTGTACAACAGCTAGCGGAATCTATACATTTCTATTTATAAAGTTTTAAAAAAGGATATTTTTCTTACAAAAATGCATCGAGTCGTTAAAGGAGTCCATGTGAGGTACTTTTTATTGTGGATGGAGGCGCTTTATTTGAATTAGTTTGTACGATTGAAAAATAACACCATCCCACTGCCATTATAAAGTTCGTAAGAGCCAGTGTGTGTTTAAATATAACTCAGAATGGATTTGTCTGAATTAAGAAAGTCCTATACATGCAGTATATATATATATATATATATATATATATATATATATATATATATATATATATATATATATATATTATGATGGGATGAGCAAATGACAGACACAGTGGACATGGCGTCAGGCCTCGGAGAGGCTTTTATTAACAGAAAATAAAACAAAAGAGGGAATGGAAGTGTCAAAAGGGAGGAGACTGTCCAAAACAATAGGGAATCTGGTGTCCTCGTTGTGAAAAAAAAGAAAAGAAAAAGTGTGACGTGCTTCAGGGTTCGTGTGGGTCAGGCAGTGTTCTGGAGGGAATGGTCCAGGTAAGGGGAGGTGGCTTCTTCTAGTAGCTTTATCCTCCTCACTGGCCGCGGCACTTGCAGGGGATAGACGGCCTGACCTCCTGGCCTGATGGCCATGTAAATGAGTGCAGTTCTCGTCCTGACCGCGGGTTCGGTAGCTCACATCTCTGGTGGCACGGGAGTCCCTAAACGCCCCCTTCCTGGACCCACGAGGACACCAGTGTGCATTCACAGGGAAGAGACCGGTCTTTCGAGCAGAGGCGCGTTGGGCTTTTCAACAGCGGTGGTGATGAGGCTCCATTTACATCAGGTGTGCCCCATCACACACCGCCAACCCCGGCTCATCCAGCGCCCCTCCTCTCTCACACACCCACTCCAGTCGGGAGTCTGGTGAAGGGTGGCGATTTAGGATGGAGTGCCAATGATAATTAGGGGGGAGGAAGCTAACTCGTCACATTATATACTGTATAATGTTCAATGAAAGGTTATTTCAGGAACTCAAAATGTTTCTTGAATGGCTTCACAAACCTTTCAAAACCTTATTGTGTAATTTTTATTTTTGAGAGAGCACATTCTAAAGGTTTACTCACGCTAGGCACAGAACCCTTGAACCGAACCTGAGTGCAGTAATCACAATAGCACAATAGGCTTTGGGGGTACATTTCAAAACACCTATGTGAGTAACCCAGTGTCTTCTAAAGCCATAGCATAGTTTTGTGTAAGGAATTTTCAGTATCCAAACTAATGGTGCCATTTTTCTGTTTAGAAAAGAATTTGAAAGCCACAATGGAGTTCAACATTATCAATGAATTACTACACACAAGTCTACAGACTACTTTTATGGTGCTTTTTGTGTTTTTTTTATTTTTTTCCCCTTTTTTGAGCTAGTCAGTGCACCATCCAGATTGCTTGTGCTTGTGAGCTATTTAAAAAAATGGGGTCAAAATGATGTTGTAATGTAGAGCATAATGACAAGGTTCTTCGATGTCAGGCATCTTCGCTCAACTTCTTGCTCACTGCTATAACAAACTTTAAAAACTGAGGAGGAGGGCAGAGAATGTAGGCTATCCAATTTTACATGGATGTGGTCTTCTCTGAATTGTGGGTAATAAGATACAGTACAGATGCCCTAGAGCGACAGATCAGCAGCATGTCTAAATCCACAGTCATTTGCATCTTGAGTGCTGCCAGACGTTTACACTCATGAATACAGAGCAAGTGTAAAAATGCTTGTTTGCATCAATTAGACTGCTGACATTATGAATTTGGACCATAGCTCATGAGGAGTTGAAGAAAAAAAATACACAGAGAGACAAAGTCTAATTAGAAGAAAGCAGTACAAGATTAATACAAAGTAAATGAACACAATAAATTAACTTCCCCTTTTAGACATTTTAAACATAAGTTTACTTATTAAAATAACAATAATAATAATAATAAACCAATGAAAATATTGGTTGCCAACTAAAGCTCAATAGTAAAAGATGTACAGAACAATTTTAATATATTAAAGGTAAGTCAGTTATAAAAAAAAAAAAAAAAAGAAGAGGTCCCAGAACAGAGCCTTGTGGAACACCCTCGGATTTGAACTGACATCTCCATTATGGGAGGTGGTTATGTTAACAAGGACATTAAAGACTGCTAAAGGTTGCATTGCTAGTGCACCTCTTGAGGTAAGGGGAGTGCGGTTTACTCTTGCAGCTCTTCCTGGCCTTTGTTGCACATAGGCAGGTATAAATGATAAATTGCATCCAAACACGAAGAGGCCCAATTCTGTATGTAAGTGTTGTTCCAAGCCGTATTATTTGCTTTCTTTCTGAAAAACAAAAGGGGGAATTATACTGATCGCTCTTTTCCATGCAATTAGTCTCCATGGGGACTGACGTTTTCAAGCTTCAAAAAGAATGCCAAAGGACCATAAATATATCTTTTAATAGCCATAATGTTTGTTGAAATTATAATAACTATACTAAGTATTATTGTAAACAGCAGCAGCTATATTGCATTATATGATATTGCAGTCATTATATATTTTTTTTTCCTTTTTTTAACTATATCCATTATGATTATATTAGTGCATGCTATTTATAGAAGATGAGCGATACTAATAGTGTTTTTGACCTGAAACTTGCTGTCAGATTTTTCTGTTAGACCACAAATCTATGATTATTGCTTTACAAAGGTGTCCTTTTCCAGATTGCACTCTGATGGTCATTACAATAGCTGAGCTGATGTTATCCATCACATACATCCTCATTTAATGATAAGCGTGCATGTGACTCTTCAGTGTTGAGCTATTGTGGCATGAAAGCTGCTAACCTGACATTTTAACAGTCCCTCTTCTGGGTGGTCTCTCAGCCTCCATTATATCCACTGGATAAAATGTATCCATTAAACATAAAAAAGCTGCAGATTGGAGGAAACATAAAACTCCCTTTTTCTGCCGGCAAGGGGCTACTTTGTAGGTGTAACCGTACAGCAGTGGATCAATACTAATGGGAGCATGGTGTAGCTTACCCATTTAATTACACCTCCATCTCACTGCTATAAACAAACATGATAGTGCCCCCTAAAAGCGCTTAGTCTCCTGCAAGAAGATCCCCAATACACACACACACACAAAACACATCTGCCTGTCTGTCTCTTGTCTCTGGAGGCCTCAGCTGTCTGATACAATAAAGACTGCTGCCTCCTACTGGTGCAGCACTGCTGGAGTTCTTGACAATTGCCTGGCAAACTGTTAAAAGTCTTTTAAAGTACATTTAATAATGATTTGAGAACTTGCCCCAACCTGACATTTAGTACTTCAATAATGTTGGTAGATTATTTTTAACCCTTATCCCACCTCAGTAGCAGAAAAAGTGTTTTGCAATATAATATGAACACGGTAAGTACATTGTACTTATTTTTTGATGTAAGAACATAGCAGTTAAGGCCACCTAGTATAAAGTGGGACCCATATTTGGATTGAAAAACACATTATGTGGCCAGTGTGTCTGGTATGTTCAAAATGCAGTTGATTACTGTCGCTGCTGAGTAGTGAATCAGTTGAATATTGCTAAACAACTGAGCATTGTTTGTTCACTGCAAGTGAATGCTAATGCTTGTATTGCCATATAATTCCCTAATCAGAGTACAGAGTTTAGTAGAGCAGAGCTAGCAGTTGTAAGTTCATGGTGTGCAAAACTATCTCAAAGCCTTGCTTGAGAGTAGGTATATTCTGAATCGTTACATTTGGTGTCAAACAAATATGAAACATTTAGGATTTGCTTTGGATCTCTTGCATAAAGCACTTCTTAGCCATTCTGTTTGACCCAGAAAAGCGGATGATGTGTTCGGCTTCACGGTCCCAGCTGACTTAATTAGAGAGCATCAACTCCTGGTCGAACTCCGTAACCTTCAAATCATCGTTTGCTCTCCCAAGTTCTGTCTTCTCCCTCTCCCGTGTCAGACTCTCTCATCCACTGTGAGATTCCACATTTCTCATGCTTCTTAAGGAGCGACATCTTAATCTTGTTGGTCTAGTCTTACACAAATTGAATGGCGCACTAGAATTAAACTAAGCTGAAATGGAGCGACCAATTAACAGGTGCTGGGTCGATTCTGGGGGGAATAACCACACAATGAAATGCTTGCTGTAGTATCAGCATTCTGAGATTTTGAAGTTATGCGAGAAAACAAAACAAAAAAACATAGATTTCAGAGTTTTCTGGGTTTACACTCCAATCTAAAGCGGAGCTTGATGTTCCATCCTTCACACTTCTGGGAGTTCACCATAAGGTGAGATATTTGAAGTGAAGTATGTCACAATATTTTCCTTGGAGCTTGGTTATTTTGAGATCCGCAGGCTGCAGAGAGAAATATTCATTGCTGCTTGAGGTAACGTTGTGCCAGAAGCTACATAGCATCCATGGATTTCACTCCAAATGTCGGGATTCATTCTCTTGAAGTACCAGACACCATATGGCAGACAAGTTTAAAGGGATACTCCACCCCAAAATGAAGATTTTGTCATTAATCACTTATCCCCATGTTGTTCCAAACCTGTAAAAGTTTTGTTCGTCTTCGGAGCACGATTTAACATGTTGTGGATGAAAACTGAGAGGCTTATGCATCCTTGTGGCATGGCTGATACATAAGAGCATATTCAGCATACAGTGATATGGAGAGACACAGAGGAGACTGTTGACAAAGGAATTGTTGAACAAAGTCGTTATTTTTGTTATTTGCGTACAAAAAGCATTTTTGTCGCTTCATAACATTACGGTTGAACCACTGATGGCAGACAGACTATTTTGATGATGCTTTCCATACTTTTCTGTATCATGACAGTCAGGGATGTAGTCCCAAAATTGTACAAATGGTACAAAATTGTACCAAATTTGGGATGTACACCTCCCAAAATTCAAAAATAGCATTTGAGTTTATCCACCTCTAAATAGCCTACAGTTCCTATGACATTTTAAATTAAGCTTATGTCGTTTTAGTTTCATATTGTTCATTATTAGTTTCATAGGTTGTTTGTTGTTAAAGACGCAGTCTTTCATATTGCGCTGCAACTTGTCAGTGTTGACCAATTGCTTGCGGTGTTGCCAGTAGTAGTGGGAAGTTCGGATCATTTTACTGACTCGGATCTTTGAGTCTCATTCAACAAAATGAACTAATCTTTTCTCTTCCCATCTCTATGGGACTGACAGGAAGAATAATTCAGAACCCATATGTTGCGTAATGCGCATGTGCGGTCAACACAAAATGAACAAATCATTCTCTGAGACAACTCGGTAGTCCTGAGTCATATTAAAGATTCGTTCAAAATGAACGACATGCAACAGACTGCATCAAGATTCAAAAACGGATATCCGGCAATTAATAATAATAATAATAATAACGTTCGTTATTTTGAATAGAAATCATCACTCATACAGCAGCCATTCATCTCATCTCCGGTTTATTTGTGTTTGTATACATATAATATCCACGATCCGCCAGGGCCATAGTCCAATGGTACGCACATTTGAAGAGATAATAATTTTATGACATGTTTGTAAAATATTTCGTCAAACAGAAAAACATTTCTATTCATTTTACACTGATTTATGTGATCTGAAGAGCTAAAACAGCTAGCAGAGCTAGCGATTACTCTCCTCTTATTGATCCATGTCAGCTATGACATCAGTGCAATATCATTAGTTTGTAAAGCTGTCAATCATCTCACGTGAACCACGTGACCAAAAGAATGATTCCAGCATGTTAAATGTGAATATGTTCTAGTGTCTTCTCTCCTCTGTGAAAGTCAACTGAATATCTTTGAGTTGTGGACAAAACGAGACATTTGAGGACCATTCCTGGGCATTTGGGGAAACACTGATCCACATTTTTCTGACATATTAATGACCAAACAACTAACCGATTAATTGAGAAAATATTGAACAGATTAATCGACCATTAAAATAATCCCAAATCCCTAATCATTACGTACAAGTGCATTGCATTGGAACCCCTGGATATAAGCCTCCCTCTCTATTCCTCTTTAAAAAAAAAAATTCTCTCTGTTTTGTCATTTAGTAAACTCTATAGATTTCAACCTTATTATTCCTTCTTGAGTCTCTTTAACAATAATTCAGATTAAGGTATGAGTTAATTAGTGATTGTGTGACCTATATGAGGGAACAACCAGTGATACTGTAGTAATATCAAATGATATTCTATAGCGATGTCATCAGGATACACAAACTATGTGGTCACCCAGAATTTATAGTTTACCCACCTCTTTTTTTTACCACTACACCTCTGATGACAGTGCTATTTACTTGGCTCTCTATGGGACAGTCTCAAGCCTCCCAGTTTTCATCCAAAATATCTTAAATTGTGCTCCGAAGACAAACAAAGCTTTTACCAGTCTGGAACAACATGGGGGTAAATTATTAATGACAAAATTTTCATTTTGGGGTAGAGTATCCCTTTAATTAACCCAATAAATATTCAGCAAAAATGCTGGATTGCATACACAGTAAGCCCACCTTAGTATGCCCAAAGGTCTGAAAAATTCCAGATTGCATTTCCTCAGAGCTTAAAAATACGTGTTGTCAGAAATTAAATGAATCAAATAGCTTTACACTTTAAAATGTCAGCCTCTCAGAGCTTTCTATTTTGACCTTGACAGAAAGTGCCAAGCTCTGTTGGATGTGAAAGTCAGTGAGTTTTCAATATGGTGCACCAGCGTATGGTATTCAGCTTATTTGAGTCGTAAAGCTCCAGTGGGATGTTGGATCCCAGCTGCTCCTGAGGTGTTTCCTGCACCACGTCCTCGTCCATGATCTCCAGCTGACCCTAAACGCCTGAATATGAAGATGTGCTCCTTAATTTACAACTGATATATACATTGACATGTAGGCTTTTAGTAGAAACTTTTCTCCTAAGCGACCTACAGAAGAGGAACAGAAGCAGATTATATGGCTAGATTCTGGATGTAAACATCTGGTACAGCTTTCCAGAGATGTCCACACTATACTAAGCATGAATATTATTAGCATTGTTATGCTTTGAGTAATGATGTGAGTAGCAGCGTTATGCTAAATTAAATATATTATGGAAAACGTCTCTAAATTTGTATGCAAGCAGTACAGAGGAAATGGACCAATCACAGTTGTGTTTCCCCTGTTTGATCCACTAGATGGGGCACAAAAGCAGGAAGTGTGTCATGTGCCTGCGCGTGCAAGTCGGCCTGAACTGCACTGGAGGATTATTACTCAAAACCTGAAAAAAACAACTACCCTAAAACCACTAAACAAATCAACAACCTTGACTCATTAATATTAAATGTGTTTCTATGATGTAAGAAGCCTAATATAAAAGACTCCTGACGTTATCTACATGTCTACAAGATCCTATTAAACCTATGTGTATGCTTATGCAACATATGAAATGGTTCCAGATAATTGCACAACATAAAAAAAAAAAAAACATCTTTCCTTTTGCTCCATGTCCTAGTTTTATGAGCTGTCGTGATCTCTTAGGCTGATGAAATGGCGTTTTACGGATAGAGCGGCTGTATAAATACAGCCACCCCAGGGAACTCCCAGGCTGCCTTTTTGCAACTCCCAGGCCGAGCTAAATGATTCTGCAGGGTGTGAGGCAGCTATGCAGGATGCCAGAAGGTCTCTGTGTTTCAGTTTACGTTGCTTGCCTTTGTTTCAGACCCTGCTTACAGCAGGAACATCTGAATTGGTTATTCTCTGAGGCATGTGAATATTAAAAGGTCACGTCCTTAGTAATACAAAGAAACAGTGAATATCACGTCAACACAGTCTGGAGTAGCTGTCCATAAACAAACCTGAATTATTTACTGTCTCGGCCAAGCCAAGTGTAACTACATGTTAGTTTAAATGCTCTAATGATGCATAAAGTTTGTTGTTTTTGGAGAACACTCTGGGAGTGGTGACCTTGGGAGGCAAATTGTACTGTTGTTTTCCTGATTTCTTGTTAAATGACACCTCTGCTGTCCATAAAATACAGATGAATACTCCTAAATGTATTCAAAAATCTTTTCAAAGACAACTATATTCGTAACACATACAACTTTAGTAAATAAAATCACTTTTTAATTATATTTTTTGACAGCAGTGACATTAAAATTAGAGCAAATTGAGGCTTTTACTGCAGTCTATTCTTTCCCTGACTTTCTTTTGTAAGATAATTTAATTTAATTTAATTTAATTTAAATCTGATTTTATTTTATATTTTATTAAATGTAAATTGATTTTATATTTTATAAAAAAAAAAATATTTTTTTTTATTTTGTAAATTGATGATTTCGTTCAGCAAGGATGCATTCAACTTATGAAAAGGAAAAAACAAGTAGCTTATATAAATGCTATTCATTAAATAATCCTGGGGGAGGGGATTTACAAAAATGTATAGCAAAGCAGAATGATTTCCGAAGAATCATGTTACACTGAAGACTAATGTAATGATGCTAATTCAGCTTTAATAACATGAATACATAACACTTTTACATATTTAACACATTAAAAATAAAATCACAACAAGAAAATATTACATAACCTAACGATATAATCAACATTAATTCTAAAATTGAAATATGGTATTGAAGTAATGCATATCTATCTCAACAATCTCATGTTTATTTACTTTTTGTCTGCTAAAGGTCTCATAGTAATAACTCCATAACTGCAATATCATGTCGCCCGAATTTTGAAAGATCTGAAAAAACAAAAACAAGACAAAAAAAGAATGTACAAGTATAAATGTTTTGAGGCGAAAAGATCATTATAAAGCTTGTGGAAAAGACAGCAATGCACTGTCATAATGGGCGGTGGTGTAAACATCTTGTTCCAAAACACAGCCTCCCTCAGGCTGGCTGTCTTCAGGACCACACTTAAAAACATGTAGAAATGATTTTTTTGTTGAAACATAGAGATTGTCATTTGAATTTGAGCCGAGTGCATCCAAAGTGCAAATGTGGCCCAAATAGACCTAGGCTGTTCTTAAAACAAGTTTTTTAACAGGCCCTTGGTGAGTCTGTTCTAGTTGATCTGGTTTGGATTTGGAGTCATTTTTGGGATTAAGATTCACACCATGTACGCTTTCTCTAGAAAGATGAACTATTAAGTGACAGCCGTTTTCTGAAGTACTCCTGAGCCCATGTGGCTATATTTAACACCGCAGCATGACGGTTTCTCATGCAATGCCATCTGAGGCCTCAAAGGTCAAGCACAACCAACTGAGGTTTCCTGCCTTGACCTACATGCACTGCGATTTCTCTGGATTCCCTGAATCTCTTCACAATGTTATCTTTGGTAGTTGGTGAAAGACCTAAATTAAATAGTGAAATGTGATTTTCGGTTTGTTTGACACTTATCTCATGAAATTTGGCCACTCAAAAAGGGATGAGCCATGATCCAGCTTTGCTTGTAAATACCGAGGCCCCGTCCACTCGGAGAGCTTACCCCAATCCTTTTTTTTTTTCTTTGTCTCAAGAAATATCCGCGTCCACACAAAACCGCAAAATGATGTAGTATACATGCCAGACCAGTATGTGGCGCTGTAATTCTGCCACAGAGATACACTAAAAATAGAGTAGAAGACTTGGACTATGCTCATAAACCATGCACGTGGTACACAAACGAACATGGAACAATACATTTATTAATCAGTGTTAATGTTAGTTAATAAAAAGACAATCGTTCAGTGTTGGTTTCACCTTGCGAAAACGCCGGATCCGTTTGGACGAAACGCCTATCCAATAAAAAATTTGTGCGTATTCACAGAAACGCGTCTCCGTGTGGACGGGGCCTGAGATGCTCCTTTTATACCCAAACATGACACCTTGACCTATCACCAGTTCACCTGCTTACTGTTTCAAAAGTTTAAAGTGGATTTGCTATAAACTTTTCACTTTTATTTAGTCTCTATCCCAACTGAACATAAAAATACATTTATGTTGGTCATTATAGAACTTTGGATATATTTTCTTTGTACTTAATTAAATTAAATTTAAAGAGAATAAACAAATCACAGATTCTTCTTCAAAAAATAAAAAATAAAAAATAAAACTTCTCTTGAAGTGGGGTTGTAAATCATACAGTTTACTCAATGAAAATTCAGTCATCAATTACTCATCCTCGTCACTCCAAACCCATATGACTTTTTTGTTTTGTTTTTATGTTTTCTGCTCACAAAAAAAAACTTGTCAGTACATTGAAAGTCAGTGTCGAAAACAACACTCCACTGACTTTCGTTGTTATATTCTTTAGGGTGCTGAATTACGTTTTTAACTAAATTCTCTATAATAGAATAGTTGTTGGGAAGTATCAACAAATTTGGGGTTGATTTTATGAGATTTTAAGATTTTAAAAGATTTGAAGAGATCTATTATTTTCCCTACTTGTTTGTTGACCTGCATTGTCATTGGACTAAACAGTTTTGCCGTAGATGGCCATTGTTTAAAAAGTGCATTATAGGTTAAACTCATCTTATGGTATCCTAAATGACAAAAAGATTAGGTAACAAGCACAACGAATCCAATATTGTGTTCCCATCGAGACATACAGGAGTCCATTTGTCAGAGGATGTGCAGTTGTTTCCAGAATTACATGGACAGACAATACTCTCTTATTCTATGGGCATACAGCACATTCTTTGACTGAGTATCCGTTGCGTGGGGAAAGTCATGCTTAGCTCTGTGAATTCAGAGACAGCAGGTGTACGGCAATGGTGAATTACTCCTCTATTTGACACCGCTCACATATTTCATCTTTGTAAGTTCCTGCCAAGCTTTGTGGTCTGACTTTGAGGCTTGAACTCTGGCAGGTCAGCTGGCGTCCCAGGCTAACTTCACCTCCATTTTACTGAGTTTGATTCATGTTGGGGAAATCTACTTAATGTGTCTGCGGTCTTGTTTAGCCTGACTTTTGAGTTATACTTAGTCATATGAATATGATCCTCATTGCACTTTACTCTGCGCAATCACACAGTGACATTTACAGTTGCGTGAAATCCTTTCATTTCAACATGAATCTGATCATCTGTTTTGAGTGAATGTGTAGGATTTCCACACACAGATTTCACTCATGTTCAAATTTGTTTTGTGAAAATGCCACGTTTACCAACTTTTTCGTTAAGTTGGCTTAGAATTTGAGCTCACTTTGTGGTGTGATTTCTCATCTGAAGAATGATCGTGTAATTTTGATCAAGGCAGGTTTTGAATTAGTGTAAATTTGTTATGCATAAAAAAATGTGGTGTGACATTTATTGGCGAACTAAACTCAGACTTCCATAAAAACAACAATGATTTTCTGTCTGAAATACTGTACTTTAAGAGAGAGTGAAGAATGAACTGGAGTGATGTCATTTCAAGCTCCGTTCAAACAACAGATATTAGATATTAGTCATGATTGGCTAATTAGTTAGTATGCAGTGTGCTATGGTGGTTAAGCAATGAGTTACATTGTTTTACAGAAAATGCACTATCCAGGCTCTTTGGAAATATTTGCTTCTACCTGTATATTACCTATATAATAATAATAATAATAATAATAATAATAATAATAATACATAAAAAAAAAATACTTATACAGTACTTGTTTGAATCAATGTTTTCAGTTAAATTAAACACTAGAGGCTATTCAACTCTGAGTATTTTTAATGCTATTCACACAAATTATGATTTACAGGGACAGTGGAAAATAAAACAATCACACCATTCCTTGTACATTATTACTTTATTGTCTCAAAACAATTTTAACATGCTGCAAAATTTGAAAACTGACACTTTTGAACATTAGCATCACATACCTGTACCATATGCTATATATGTGTGGAATTTCTAATGCAGTAGATTTGTTTGTTAGCTCACACGATACGGCCTTGAAACAAAACAGCTCAAACCCACGTATAAGGAGGTTAAAATAACACAGTTGCATCAGCGAATATGTTTTTATATCACACTTTTGCTTTACACTATCGGGTAGTTTTTTTGTTTTTTGTTTTTTGAAACAATAAAGCATTAACCTTTTAGCATTAATCATTTGAATTCTGAACCGCCGCAATACAATGCGATAAAATTGTTCCACACGTATTGAACACGTGTTTTAGCACCACTCACAGAAAATTTCACTTGGAATCGCAAAACATGCATTAAGTTATGTGACTGGAGGACCAAATAGCTGGCAGAACTAGATTTTACCAAGTGTGACATGTTCCTGGATCAATTCATTTTTTGTCCCTGGAACAACATTATTAACCAATCAGATTTGAAGAACCAGTTTATATATATACATTGTGAAATTTAGGCTTACAATCTGTTTGGTGCTTGAATATTAGTGTCATTCATCTATAATTTCCTCTGATTTTAGGGATCACTCATAGTTAAGGTTAGGTTTAGGTATAGGGATATGGTATATTTCAGGATTAAAATGATGTTCCAGGGTCAACGAAACATGCTGACCTAGGAACACATCTAACTCTTGAGCTAAATAAGGACATGCCGAATAGCAGAGCTGGTGCCAATATCCTCGCCATGATCGTATGCTTTCTTAACTGCTGTTTTCTCACCGCTTTCATTTTAGTTGTTTTATTTAGGCAGTGGCTATTTTCACTAAGTGTAAATAGTGATAAAGGCTATTTACACTATAAGTGCAAATAACAATCGATTATATATTTACACTTTGTTAAATAGCAGGATTTTCTGCTATTTATACTACTTAATGCAAATAGTGGAAATTGTCTGCACCTCAGCACTGTAATACTATATTAAGTGTAAATTATATCATTATTAAATTATTAAATGAATGCCACCTTATCGGGGCAATGAAGCCCTCCCTACACCCTAACCCTGCCCAATACTCTATTTTAAACTTTTTCGATTATTTCCTCCATTTGTATTGAAAATTATTGTCTTTCTGGTGTGATATGACATTTAAAAAGTTTGCATCAAAAATACTGCAATACAATTTTTTTTTTTTTTTCATCTGGAGCTGATGTTTAACAGCCATCTTTTGTTTTTATTGACAAGCGCAATCACAGGTTGTTAGACGAAGTTAGTGTAAATAGCTTGTGCCAACATGATGGGCTATTTGCACTAAGTGTAAATAGACACTCTATTTTTATTATTAGTAGAAGTCGTAGCAGTACTGTATTTGTAGTACTATTAAGAGAAATGTGTGCGTAATATTTGCATATTCATCTAAACATTGCTTTTAACAGAGAGAGCAGCACTGGGGTGTTTGTCAACAGTAAACCGCTGCAAAGTTTTCTCAAACTTCTTTATTCCCCTAAGCAAAGAACAACAACAATAAAATCATCTTTATGAATATGAACTGGATTAATGCCTGGTGATTTTGGGATTTGTCATCCAATATTTGCTTGTACAAACTGGTATTATTATCTGGTTGGTGTTGGTTGTCATAGAGGAGAACCTTAGCCAAAGTGTTTTACTATATATTGATTTGAAGGACATTTCCTATGGGGAATCCTGGGGTGCTTAAGGGAGGGACTGTAGGACTGTGATGCTTGTTTGTACAAGTTTCTGAGGCACTCCCTTACGGTCTGAATCATTTTTGTCAGAGGCCCAGATCCTTCATGGATAGTCTACCACTGTACTTTGTGAAGTAGTGTTGTGTGAGGTAAGGGCTGTTAACTTCCCACTTTCTTCACACATGCCAAACTTTCTTCAGCTGCAAATGGGAGCTCCATGGGAAAGTAACTTGCTGTGTTAAAACAACTGAACCAAAATGTTGGCATCTGTTAGGGATTGAAAAGAAACACAGGAGAGGATGATGCCCTGTCAAAGCTTGCCAGCTCATCGTTGGATCTGTCAGTCTGTTTGTTGAACTAGAGATGTCTTGCTAGTATTGCGTGCTTTAGCATCCTAGTTCAAATAGCATCAATTGTTTGCAAATATGATAGATGATATCAACTGGTGGGTTGTGAAGCAAAAATAATTATACAACTGCATGAATAGGAGAGCAAATAAATATTCAGTATTTAAAACTTTGATCTAGTTTTAGCTAAATATTTATTATTAAAGAAAAAAAAACTGTTGTAAAAAAAAAAAAGAAAAAAACAAGTATAAATTAAAAACATTACTTGCAGAAAGGGTGATCTAATTAATCTAATTGCATGATGTGGTGATTAATTAATCAAATTAATCGTACATCAAATATGTAGAAATTACTCCCAAAAGATAATTTAAAGTCATTGTTGTGTAAAGCATCAAACAGGAATTACAAAAAGTAGGTTCAGCAAGAAATATTTTGTTTGATAAAATTTATTGCATATACTCTTTTGCACCATGTGAGTAAATGATGACATAATTATCATTTTTGGTTGGGTGAACTATAACTTAAATCATTTATTTTCTTAATTGTATTATTATTACTATGAAAATATTATTTCTTTAATGAAATGATACCCTTAATAATAAACTTAAACTGCCAGTAGGTGGTAGTAAATGTCTTAATGATTAAGTCATAGGGTCATTTATTCTTACCTTTGATTCGTTCAAATGGCTGATTCATTCAGGAGTGAAGTAGGCTTGTTTGAGATGCGCCTTGCCACTCCTGAAATGTAGGCGAGAGTAGGCGGCTGCAAGAAGGGTAGGGATCAAAAAAGACCTTTAAAGTCGGACATTTTCTGAATCTCGCTGTTTTGTCACCTGCAAACGTCAGTAATGGAGGAGATCGCGTTAACGTTTTATCGCAGACGAAGTGGATGTAATCGAAATACCACTGTTTTGTCATCATGTGCTTCAATTCCTTTGTTCTGCTGAACACAATGGAGGGAATTTAGAAGAATGTTTGCAAATGAGCAGGTTTCTGCCACCATTTCACGTCCATAGTATTTTTCCATAGGCTACTATGCAAGTCAAAGCTGTTTTGTAGCAAAAAATTCTTCAGAATTCCTTCCCTTGTTTTAAGCCAGACCCTGACACTTCTCAGACTTCTCAAACCACACAAAGATGATGCATAATGGCTAAACAGTTCATATAGATATGCATGTGTGCATGTATATTTTTAATGGATTGATTTATTCATAAACACAAACATACAATAGAATAAAGTAAAAATTACAACAAAGAAGATTTCTAATGAAGTCAAATAAAATAAAAGGGTAACACTTTATTTTGATAGTCCACTTTAGACATTCTACTAGCAGTAAGTAACTTTGCAACTACATGTCAACTAGCAGTTAGTAGTGTATTAGTAGACTGTCTGCTTAATATCTTCTAACACTTTCTTTGTCAACTAACTGTCAACTTATACTAACCCTAAACCTACCCTAACAGTCTACTCTGAGTGCTAGTAGACATTTAGTTCCAGATTTCTGAGATTTAGTTGATATGTAGTTGACAAGTAGCTACAAAGTTACTTATAGTCAGTAGAATGTCTAAAGTGGACTATCAAAATAAAGTGTAACCAATAAAAGCATGTCCTAATTCTTAACTTCACTAGGCGTGTTTTGTTTTTGTTTAGTTCGCATGTAAATATCGTAAATAAATAAATGGGTAATCTAATTCTTAGAATAAAGCGAAAATGTATCAGCTGACATTCTCAGCCAATGAGCATGAAGCTGTGTCGTTTCCCATCATGCTTTTGAATAGCGCAGTCGGTGGAGAGCAACTGCGCTCGACTGCTCAATCCGACATAGCCACCTCGCCGTCGCGAGAGTTTTTTGGCACACGTCAGCATGAAATCAGAGCAAGGCAGACATAACTCTGATCCTTTTCTAACCGGCATGCATCTTGAAGTGAACGGTTCAGTGCAGATTTTGCACATCTCAAACAAGCCTAATGGTTCTTTATGAATGGTTCATTGAATCATTAGGCTTGTTCGACTTGAAGTGGATCATCACCATCGGACCGATTGGTGTGTGACATCAAAGAACCGCAAGAGCTTTAGAAAGCATACAGCTACTTGTGCTTTTGAATTGCTCTCGCGGTACTTTGAAGTTATACACCGATCAGCCTGTGCAGTGCCACTTCAAAGCCAATGCATATGCCAATGGTTCAACATGCCAAATAATTAAACACATTTGTTCAAAACGTGGATTAAAAATGAAATGCCTGTGGGTTGCTCGGAGATTCTGCTTTGTCTTTATCTTCTGGTTGGCAAAACTGAGTAAAACAGACAACATTGTGTCTAAAATAACACAATATTAACTTCTTAATGAACTGTTGTATAAGATGATCATCGCATTTGCACTAGTGTTATATTGCACTTAGCATACTTCTTGTGTGAGATTTCTTAACGATGTGATGTAAATATGAGACACAATCTCAAGCGGGCGTTTTACCTCGTATCTTGAATTTTAGGGACATTTTCTAGGCTCCATCACACAGTTAAGTTGTTGCTTTGCCTCATATTAGTCATCAATCGACTGTATGAAATGGAAGATGATCCACATAGGTCTGGGATCGCGTTATTTTTCTCCATAATTAATTAATCTAATTAGCGCGTTAAATTACCAGCCCTACTAATTATTTACTAATATTTCTTAACACGCATAAGTGCAATAAAAAAATAAAAATAAAAAAACTAAACTAACACACATATATTCACCACACTTTATGGACTTATAGATATCTTACTTATAGATATCTTACATGAGTAATATTGATGTGTTAATAAGGAGTTTAAACCCCCAAATTAGAAAACTGCAGTATTTTGGCACAGATTAGTCTAAAATTCATCCCAGTTTAAATTAAATATGGGTTAATAGAAGTTAAGCAAAACCATTTGAAAACCACTGCTATAAAACATGTTTCGTCTGATTATCGGTGTCAGTATCATTACATAAACAGCTGCGATCAGATTAATGCATTTGCAAAAGAACACAGTCGTAAGCGTGATTAGTTTCACCAGCTCGCCGCACACATCAGATACTGAAACCAGTTATTTCTGTGACGTTTCAGAATGAAAGGCCACTGTTTAACTTAATTGTGTATTACCCCTCCAGTATTAACCATAACCTTTTTCTTGGAAAGGTTTGATCAGACAAGCAGTCACACAGCTCACTTTGTGAATAGATTTTTTTTTTTTTTAAGTTTCCTTTGAAATTCAAAGGTCTTCTTATTTTAACAGATGTGGGCAGCCGATCATTCCCAAGTGACCCTAATGTGCACTTCCTGTCCAGTAAGCTAACACCCAGGAATGGAACAATCCCACTTTGTACCTACAAGTTCAGGACTAGAATGAAGGGCTTTTAGTCCCTTTTAACATATCTCACTCTTGCTTGAATAAGGGCAGAAAGCCCGTATTTAAACCAAATCCATGGAAAAATCCAAATCCTGGAAAATCCATTTAAAGCTGGTAGCTGTTTTTAAAAACATGGATGCTTGGTATTAGCAGGACTTAAAGTCTATTTATACGTCATGAATTTGTGTAAATATAACGTCAGTTAATTAAGTCTTAATTTGAAATAAATACTAAAGTGCATTTCAGAAAATATTAAAAAAGCATGTACCCTGGTTTTATGTGCAGGATTTGTGTGGAATTTCTGAGGTTGACATGTGGTGAAATGGTACATGCGGCATTACCACACAATGAAAACCCTTTCCACTATAACCAGTTGTTTGCATTTATTTCAAACATGTCAAATGTCCATTTTCCACCCTGTGGTGAACATTGTTGAATAATTTTGCCATGTCTGTATTTCTAATCTCCAACAGCCTTCAAGGTCAATGTGAATGCCATATGTAACCCATATTACTTACAGTATGTCGCATTTATGAGTAAAAACAAATAATATTGGGCTTGATTTTGTCCTTTAGGAACTGATTGCAACATTTAAAAAAAAAAAAAAAAAACAATGGATGGAAATGGTTGGAAAATGAGATTTTGGAGACTAATGGATTATAGAATGAATAGTAATAAGTGTCTATTGTAATAAGTAATAAAGGTCTATAATGTACTTTGAAAACAGATTCCCAGAGGTCAGTATTAGTGCAACTTATGTTAAATTCTGCCTAGCTGACTAATCAAAATTTTATGGAACAGCAGTATTTGTTTTAGGAACTAGCTACACCACTCCTCAGCACCCGAACATGTGATGTTGGATTTCCATCTGCTTTCACAGACAAGATATAAACATTCAAGAATATAATATTAATCTGGAATTCCCTCTAATTCAGTCCTAGCAGCTCGAAATATTAAATCAAGATTATAGTATTTAAAAAATGGAAGTAGTCAAGGTTTAATTCATTTATTCAATGAGTGATCATGAAGTCATGTTATTTCTTTGTTTGTTCGTTCGTTCGTTTATTCATTCAATCATTCGTTCATTTATTTTTATTTTTTTAAATTGTGGGATTGTTCATTCATTTCTTCTAATGAAATCAAAGTAAAATCGAAAAATTTAATTTAGGCTTTTTCTAATTAAAGCAGTAATTGATGTAATAAAATTATGAGTATGTTTTGCTATATATATATATTCACAAACCTGACACAATAATTATATATAATATAACCTACTGTGAAATTACCACATCAAACGTGACGTGCCAACAGGGATGCAGCTAAGATGCCGCCGGGTTTGCTTTGGGGATGAAAAAAAAGCATTTTTTTTAAAGAAGCTTCCCAATGGAAACCTCAACAAGACTCACGCCTGTTTCACACATACTCTGTCTGCAGTGCGTATGCAGTCCGTGTGTGTTACGTATGTGGTGCAGCACGGAATCATACTCATTGTGCTTTCACACAGGATGCATTTGCAGTTCGCTACTCGGTACATGAACGATCGCTGCACTGCTGCAGACGCAACGCTCCTGGAAATCACTGACGGACCGCAACCGCATGAAAGCTGGAATCCTTAACATGGGTGCGTAAAAAAATACGCAACGCATACGCACTGCAGTAAGATTGTTTACACCTTGTGCAATGTGGAATTAGTTTACAGCTTTCACAAGCACTTTGTGATGCATTTTGGAAACAGTAGATGAGCCCCTTTTCTAATGCACCACCTAGCTTGATAAACCCCTCCAAAGACTTACTGTTTGTCAGTTTTATTTGTGTAACACACATATTCTGAATGCCTTCAGCAGAATTCAAATGAGCCATTTTAATCTAGATTAATTCCAAGATTACAGTGAGATTAATCTAGATTTAGATAATCTATGCCCACCACTTTATATATATATATAAAATATTGATTTATTCATTAATGTGTAATATTTTATATTTTAAACCAAATTATGAGCTCTAAAAGATGTCCAGAATTTTGCTTTAGACCATCTACACATTTTAAATCTTAAAATAAAATGTGAAGTTTACCACTGCATCTTCTGAGGGAAAATATAATAAAAAAATGCAGCGACTTATATATAGTTTATTTATAGTTATGAAACTAACTAGGGCCCTAGTTATTTTCAAAGCTTTAATGTACTGTCATTATAAAATAATTTCATTATTGTTTATTTAATAAATATAAACACCAACAAATTTCAAATTAAATTTAATAATAATAATAATAATAATAATAATAATAATAATAATAATAATAATAATAATAATAATAATAATAATAAAAGTAATTTGTTTATAATTTCCACACAAAAGGAAATATACATTTAGCTGACTCTTTTATCCAAAGAGACTTACACTTGCTATCTATGTCAGAGGTCGTACGCCTCTGGAGCAACTAGAGGTTAAGTGTCTTGCTCAGGGACACATTGGTGTCTCACAGTGGATTCGAACCCGGGTCTCTCATACCAAAGGCATGTGTCTTATCCAACACCACCAATATGATATATTATAATATATTATAATATATTGGTATCTACATCAGTTATTGGACGAAATGAGTTGAAAAATATTGGCATATCTTATATCGGCAAAATATAGTGCATCCTTAATTTTTGTTTTGAAAAAATGCAAGAAACAGGCAGTGCAATGGGGGAAAAAAAGCAATCTTAAAACACAAAAGATTGTAAAAAATGTGGCATATTTTTTTTTTTTTTATTATTTAATTTTTATTATTTAATCTTTTTTATTTGACCGCTAAGTTTTGTTTTTTAAGTTTTGTGTGTCATTTGCGAGTTGCTGCAAAAGATGCAAGGCTAACATTCAAAAGCATCTGCCTATAGAAAACCAATGGAAAAGTGATGCAGTGGAATGGAAAAATGCATTCTGTGTGAACAGTCCCTTAGATGGGTTAAATTCAAAATGTATTTCCGGGTGGGGGGGGGGGCAGTTAGAGATGTAATTTCTTAGAAATTGGTATATAGACATTCAGATGACCATTAATGAAGAAATTTAGCCTTGGTTACTGAACTGTTAAAATCATATAAAAGTTGAAGCGTATTTAAAACATCACATACCCGCTTCCACACAAAGCTCCTTTGCCAAGGTGTGTTCACAAGTACAGTGTATGAAGGAATTCCTTGTCCTCCCTTTTCTATAGCCAGGCCTTATACTTAACCAGTAGTCACAACAGACTGAAGTCTACCTCCACCCAATAAGCTACACCACGGAAAATAGACCTATGTTGATAGGTATGTCTTTCCAGCCTGAGAGGAACTTCATGGAAAAAGCGGTGCATATGGTGGAACACCTACTGTCAAGGGAGGATGAAATCGCATTGGCCTTTCTTAGCTAATTTCCAATTTTATGTGCTTTACTTAACCTCCATATGTGAACATTTTTTTTTTTTCTTAAAGATATTATTGCTTAGTTTTGTTGATCAAACCAGACAGAAGATACAGTGGTCAGATTTGAAATGAGCAAAGCTGGGAAGGTTACTTACACATTTTAGTCCAATACTGATTCCAAAATACATTTTAGTTACTGACATAATCCATTACAATACACATTTTAAGTAATATAATCTAATAGAGTCCTTTTTGATTACTTTTGACTTAACTCATTTATCACATGGATTTAAATAGGGTATTCTACCATATTGACATTAAAATACAAAGAGTAAGAAAATATATTACATTCGTTGTCATTAACATCATGACGTACATTGAACATTATTATGTCAGGGTTTTCCTAAACTGGGGTTCATGAGTAAAATGAAAATAAATAATAAATGAAATAATCATTCTAATTCTTATAATTCAGTCCACAAACTTTAAGATGTTCACATATTGCATGTACTTACTATTATATTAACAATAAATCATGCAAACTTAAATCCAAGTAACCCCTAAGCCAAACCCTAATCCTTACCATGACCATATAGTAAGTACATTTAGTCAATTAATATTACTCATTAGTTAAATGTATAATTACACTGTAAAAAGAACACCTTAAAATTAAGTGTAACCAATTTTTGGAATCTGATTACATAATTGAGATCACAGGTAATCAGTTACTACCCGGCTCTGGTCATGAGATATTGTGTATAACTTGAACAGAATGTTCTGTTAGTGTTAGCTGCTGATGCTGATGCAAGTTTCACTATTGTTCTACCCTCAAGCACAGGCTCACAAAATTGGTCACAAACAAATAGAGCAATAAAGCAAATGACATCAAACCATCTGTTGTCAATTTGACCCTAGTCCAAACAGCCTGGCTGAAACTTGGGAGATTTGTCTTAAACAATGAGATAAAGTGTTACGAACCCAACCCACAAAGCCACATGGGAAGTCCAAACCTCAAAGTATTCTTCTGTTCGAGGTTAGGAGGTTATTAAACTTATGAATGTTCCCTGTTGCTCCTCTGAGGGTCTTTAAATGCTCAAACATGGAGCTTGTATGTGCACCTGCATTCAGGCAGGATCTTACGGTCCTTCCCTCTCAGTACATCTACAAGCTATTCCGTCCTTGTCTCTAAAAAAAAAAAAAGAATTATGGAAATATTTCATTGGGGTGTTTTAATTTATAGTGTCTAGTCCCGCCAAATTATATTAGGGGAGAACAACAATAAGTTTTCCACTCGCGTTGACCATTCAGGAAAGGTATTCTCTAAAAGTTTCCACCAAAAAATGTGAAACGTTTTCATAGCAACTGTTGCAAAACAAGGTGTAGGGCTCACTTGAGACGTATGACCTGATGTTTCTATTGTTTTGAGGGACAGTCATTAAATGTGTTGTAGATGTGGTGACTCATGGCTGGTTTTGGTCGTCTGAGAGCAAAGCAAGGGTGATGGCCAAACTATGACTGTGGTTTGTCTGTCTGAATGCTCTCCGGGGACTGTATGACCTCAGAACAACTTGTTTTCTTTCTTGATAATATGAGCTGTCTATTGTTTTCAGGACAATGGTTTAGTTCTTCAAAAAAAAAAGAAACATTCAGCCCAACTCAAATACATTTAAATATCATTATATTCATGTTGTTTTAAATTTTTATTAAAAGTATTAATTGCTTCTTTGAAAAAAAAAAATCTTTTCACATATCTTTTCCATTTCCATGGCTGTTAACACACAGAGATGCCTACACACATACACAAGAAATGCATTTTCCATATAATCATTAGCTAAATTTTGAGTTCTAATGAGGGACTTTTATTACTAGAAAAGTTTGAAATGGGCATTTTACTGATATTTCCTGAATATAATCATTATACTGAATATGACCATTCTGCTGTAAAGGCTTTTCACACTGAATGTGAAAATTTGAAATGAATGTTCGGCGTGATGAAACTTTTGAATCAAAACAATACATTCCTAAGGGGCTATTTACACCGGGCACAACCATTAATGCCACGTCAAAGCAAGGATTTTTCCACCATCGCTCTTCAATGAAACAAATGTCCAATTAGATTTAAGGTTTAGATCACATGCACAAATGGGTGAGATTGGTGGCGCTAGAGAACAAAAAGCAGCTTTAAAAATGAGTGTAGATTTCGAGTAAAATGATCCTGGAAGAAAATAGATGTTGAGTCAGAGATTGCCATACTATAGGGAGATGAGAGTGTCTGTATTACCTACTATTGGAGAAATCACAACGGCTAACTTGGATCACATGTCCCTTAATAGCAAATCATTTAGTGTAAAACATGTTGAAAATTAGCAGATAGGCTGTCGATTCATTAAAATATTACCTGTTTCCTCAAAAAATCTGTTTATCTTGAGTAGTGAAGCCTCTCCTCCTTTGACATCCATAAAAAAAAAAAAAAAAATGAAAAAAGGCCTCTGGTCTCCTTTCCCCATGCACTACCAGACCAGAAGCATTAGTCGTTATGCCTTTCGGCTAATGGTTGCAGTCTTGCCTTGTAGTGGCTTTGGTTGAGTGTTTGCTGTCGTTGGTTTCTGAGAATATTTTGATAATTTCTTCTTTCCTCTGCTTGTTTAATAACAAAACAGACTCGTCGTTGCTGCGTTACTGCTGCTGCTGTTAGAGAAATTCATTTCTGTTTGTATGCCTTATGCTACTGTCATGGATTAGTCCAAGGATGAAGACGATGATGAAAATATACAAGGTTTATCGAATAAATCCACAGAATGCCAAACTGCGATACAGTGGTGTATTAAACCAGACAATATTAGACAAATGAAAGCGTTTGAAATGAAATGATCTCACAGCTGCAATTTAAAAAGAAAAATAAGTTCCATAACAATTAAAACTGAACAAAGAAAGACATGCGACTGAAAAAAACAATGACAAGTCCTTGAAAACAAAACTAATAGTCCATATTGATGAAACTAACTAAACAGAACTGTAACATAACACCTCCTCCTGGAAGGCGCGACCTTGTGCTGCTAATGAAGAGGTAAGGGAGGGAGGGTGGGGTCTTTGGAGGAGGGCAAGGAGTTGGAGAAGGGCTGGAAAGGAGGAGCAGGCAGATAGGCAGAAACTCCATGGAGGTATAGATGTTGGGAGCAACCATTGAGGTGATGATAAGAGTGGCCAGGTGTTGCACACCCAAAGAGCAGCAAGGAAGAGTCAGTGGAGTGAGGAGCCAAGGTGTTCATGTGGAAGACATCCGTGGGACGACTGAAGGAGACAGAGCCAATGTCAGGGGATCCCAGGGCAATGACGGAGAGTTGATGGAACCAAATGACACCACTGGCACTGAAGACCTAGGTGTAGCCGTGGCGACGAGCATCTGAGGTGGAGCCTGAGTGTCCAAAAACTGAGGTGGAGCTGGTGTGACTGAGGACTGAGGTGGATCCGAGAGAAGGACGAGTCTGCTGAAGCTTTAGGGGTGGAGACATGGAGCATAGCGTAGTGCTCGCAAGTCCATGGAGCAGGCAGAGTGACGACTGTCCAAGGTGGAGTCAGAGGGACAAGGGAACCTGGTGAAGTCATAAGGCTAATTGCCTCTGGTGGAGCCCAGAGAAGGGAGGAGCCAAGGCGAATTGACGGGTAGACGGGCCGAGGTGGAGGGAGGGAATCAGAGGCAGAGCCAAAAGACCCACTGACTGAAGCAAGGCTGGTGACTGCATGACCTGAGGCTTTGCGTCTCTGCACATCACAAGGAAAGACAAAGGGCTGCAGGCATCCAGCTGAGGACTGGCTGGGATCAGTAGTGGAGGTAGGAGAGTGAGGTTGGTTGGGATCCCAGATAATAATTCACAGTTCATATTGGCTGTAGAATCAGTCTTAGTGCTGGCTAAAACCAGCAAGGATGAAGAGAGTGTAGCGATATCAGTGTGGGAAGGTGTATTTCCATGTCCCAGTCAATGCTCCAGTCCTCCACAGGGATTGCTGTTTCTGGCTCACACCACTGGTCAGACTAACATAGGGGCTTCGGCTCCGAGGTGTAAGTGGGCACTGTTGTCACAGACTCTTTTCTCGCAGTGGGCGGACGCTCCCTGTTTACCGGGGGCTCTGGCATTTTCATCTCCATAGTGAGAGGTGCTGGTGAGCTGTGCTCTAGGTCTGGCTGTGCAATGTCTGTGCTGTGTGACTGGATGTGGATGCTATCATCCTCCGTTCTGCCCACTGTGAACGTGGATCCGTATGTCCACAGTGCAAAGTTGATGCAAGGTCCAGCTGAGATGCCTGCTGGGCATAAAGAAGTGGAGATCTTTGTCCAGACCACACCAAAATACGACCATTAGACAGACATCATCACAGATGACTAGATGGCAGATGTCGAGGAACTCCTCCACATAAAGTTCCAAGTGCCCTCTGCCCTGGTGGAACACAAACAGAGTTCCTCTTTCCAGTAACTTATTACCACTCAGCGGGGCAACATTTATGGAAGCAATTTCCATTATTCTTCTCGATGTTTGGGTCTGGTATTCCGTCATGGATTAGTCCAAGGATGAAGATGATATTGAAAATAAAATGAGGTTTATTAAATAAATCCACAGAATGCCAAACTGTGAGTTTACACAGACGATACCATACAGATGAAAGATCACACAGCAGCAACTTAAATATAAGACAAATAAGGCCCATAACAATGAACACCTAATGCCGCATTTCCACCGAAATTACCCGGAACATTTGTACCAGGAACTTTTTTTCCCAGGAACTTTTTTCCCCCCACACCTGTTGCTTTCTGCGTTTCCACCGCGGTATAAAGTACCGGGAAGAGTAGGCAAATAGACTGGTGACATAGGTCTGCGCGGGTTTCTCAATACAAAGTACCGCTGATTCCAAAAAAAAAAAAAGTACTCTGATTTTGGGCGTGCATCCTCTGTATTTAGTTCAGACTTTGTGCATTCGACTGGGGAGTGTGATGTCCGCGACGACGCAAATCCTGTAATTTTCCGCTCTGTATATTTACAATAAAACTGCCTCCTTTGGTTTTCATTTAAGCATAATAACAGCTGCAGAAATGTACTTAGTTCAGGGATATGTGTATATGCAGCCATTACAATGAAACAAAATATTATATAAATTTGCCTTTTATTTTCATTTCAACATATAGATAAATTGAATACAGACCAAAGAAAACCTGTTAGATTTACCCTGCAGCTGAATTATATTTTATGTTTAACCACTAAAGACACATCAGAGGCAGCGGTGACTGCCAGAAGGTCTAGCCAAGGTGAAGCTACTCTCTGCGGATACATGAGGACTGAGCTTCCGCTGATTGCATGGAGCTCACCGTCTACGAGATCGGCGAAACACATTTTAAAATGTGTCTTTATAAATAAGCCATAGATTTGAGTTTTAAACAACTACATTCTCGCCTGAAATACTTTTAAAATTACATTTCATTACACAATAAAAGTAATATTTTGAAAATGTTGATCCGAATAAATGGTGGTTGAACTCAACCAATGCTGCGTGAACTCAACCAATCAGCATGTTTAGCGCCAAAGTCCCATCCCCGAAAGTTCCAGAACTTTGAAAAAGTACCACCTCGCCAGCAGGGACTTTCTGAGGGGCATTTTTTTACCCAGAACTTTATTTAGTTCCTGGTTCCTGCGGTGGAAACACACCAAGTACCAGGCCAAAGTCCCTAGTTCCTACACTCTAAAAACGGCTGGGTTATTTTTTAACCCAAAATGCTGGGTTGAGTCTGTTGGGTCACTTTGTTGGGTTATTTTATTTCTTTTTAAACACTTTTGGGTAGTTTCAATTTACCAGGAGTTGGGTTAAACCTGCTGGGTTGCGTCGCTGGGTTGTTTCAGGCCGCGCTGGGTTATTTAACGCGCCTTGAAGATGTTTAAATTGCTCCCCAACTGTCATTTTGGAAGAACAATGGGGCAAAGCCACGGCTTTCAGCTGTTTTAAGGCAAGTTTATTTAATGTTTTCATTAATAATTATTTTCAATTGGCAGAATTATAACTTTTTTTGCGGCAACAATACTGTTAAACGTCTACAGGCCAACATTATTTACGTTAAATGATGAACTTTTACCTCAAACGGCCAAACTACATTCCGTGACTCGCATAATCGTGTTAAGGTATCTAAGATGACAGATTAATAGTTTTATTAAGTTTCAGATAGTGACGGATGGCTGAAATATGCGAATATCTGTGAAAATAGAGGAAAAAGTCGTTTCTGACACTGAAAATCGAATTCAACATTTAAGTGAGTCAGATGAGTTCAAAAAGTGAATACGACTTTCTGCTCTAATGTAAACGCCTGCAGTTGTCCATATCGACATGTAAATCATACAAATTACGTACAATATAGTCGGAGCGCAGGTCTAAAAGAACCGACGATCCAGTTCAAATAAACCGGTTCAGTAACAAATTGATTCCCGGAAAAGAATCGACGTCTCAGGTCATTTCAAACAGTGCGCGCACGCACAGTGATTGACTTAGGCCGCGTTAGTGAGGTGATTTGATGCTTTTGTGGTTTATAAAGTCTTTTTACATACAAATTATAATTCAAAATTTGTTTTTTCCTGTCAGAAAAGCACATGGATACATTTGTGAGAGAAAAACTCGTCAAGTGCAGTCTTATTGAGGCGTCTAACGGTAAGTTCGTGTTTATTATACATTTTACATAATTGCTTGTCTGTTATAATCAACTAACGTTAACCCTCACGTAACTTAAACGCACATATATTTGTATTTTGTGCTATAGTTAAAGCTAACTTTGTGTTCAGAATGTACCTAATTTAGCAGCGTAAACATCATATACCAATTTTCCAGATCGTGTTTTTAACTTGTCCTTAGTACATCTATAAGTGTTTATATATTGACTGTTTTAAAGCTGCGGAGTAGCTTTAGTTTGATCTCCCTTATCTGTGCCAGTGACTGTGTGTGTTTGATATAGCCAGCATATTAACATAAAACTGTGATTTATAATAACTGGAACATCCCATTGATTAGACAGTTTGAAAGCACACCTTTCAGCCAATCACTATATCATATTCTGCTTAGATATAACAATTTTTATTTTTTTCCTTTATTTTAAAGGTTGGAACAAACATGGAATTCCTTAACCGAGCGAAGTCCACAAAACCCCATCCAGTTGTCGTGGCGATTTAAAAATGCCAGCAGATCTCTCAGGAATTGATAATAATCAATGGACAGGTAAGGATATTCTGGACTATTTTCAAAAGGAATTGCAAATTTTATATTTAATTGCATTTTTCGACATGTGGACGCATACATTGTGACATAGACCCAACACAATTGAAAAGCATTTGAATTTCAGATGAACACAATCTGACTTTGCTGCAGCCTGGAATTGAACTACTGGTTTCGTCTGGTCAGAGGAGAACTGGCCCCCCAACTGAGCCTGGTTTCTCCCAAGGTTTTTTTCTCCATTCTGCACAGATGGAGTTTTGGTTCCTTGGTTTTCCTTAGTTGGGGACAATTAATATCAAACGATATCATCAACTTGATTGAACAGAGGGACGATACATCACTGAATCAATGATGAACTGACTTTAACTGAAAACTGAGTGTTTACTGTTGTCCCTTTGCATTATTACACACTATTTTCCTATTTTAATACTGTAAAACTGCTATGATGCAGTATTTGATCAAAATGACAGGCTTATTACTCATAATACATTGAAAATACAGCTGCAAACGGACTTTGCTTTTCCATTTGAAATTTGGCAGTCCCTGTGCATTCATGAAAACTGAAAAGGTAGTTTTTGTTCAGTGTTTTTGTTAAAGATTTGCAAAGTCTTTTGTTAAAGATTTTGTGTTTGGATTTTGTCACAATTTGTCACATGTGGAAAACGCAACTGAAAATATAATTTGCAATTCCTTTTGAAAATTGTCCTTCCGTTGACAGGCTCTATAACAGAGTACACTGCTCTCAGGTGTAGATATTTGCTTCAGAGCTTAAGTGTTTGACAATAGTACACCCCAAATTGAAAATTTTCAATAATTATTCACCCTGGTATGAAAGCTCTCGAATATCATCGAAAATATCTTAACTTGTGTTCTGAAGATGAATGAAGGTCTTACGGGTTTGTAACGACATGAAGTTGAATAATAAATGACAGAATTTTCATTTTTGGGTGAACTATATGTTGAACTACCCTAAGCAGTGCACATCTACCTACATAGGAGTCTTTATATACTTGATATAAATTTAAGGACATCTTTAAATGATTTTACATTTAAATTTAAATAATGTTAATTGTCAATGTCATTTCACTGTGTATTTAAATAGCTAAACATTTCAAAATGTAATAGTTAAACAGCTAGACACAAGTCATTTAGAAATAATTTTCTTATTTATTGCAACTGTAATTGTGATTTTTATTTATTTATTTTGCATTTGTCATTGGTACAAATTTTTGAATGTCAGGTGGCATTAAAATTATTTTTTAACAGTCTAAATAACCTGTATTCTTCATTATTTATTAATCCATGATTGCTTTGTTAAGCAAAAGTGAAATTATGAGAATAACCCAGCAAGAATAACCCAGAATCATAAAAATGCAAACCCACAAATGGTAAAAATGACTCTAACTTGGGTTTTCTAAATAACCCAGCATTCTGGGTTAAAATGTGTAAACCAGCATGCTTGGTTACTTTAACCCAGCACGTGTTCTGTCCAATATTTACCCAGCGCTGGGTTGCCAATTGGGTTATTTTTAACCCAGCCATTTTTAGAGTGTAGGTAAAGTTCCTGCGGTGGAAACTAGGCATAAATAGATTAAATGAATTACCATGACAACTAAAGAGTGGCAGCAAAACTGAACAAAAGAAGACATGTGACTGAAGAAAACCAATGACAAGTCCATGAAAACAAAACTAATATTCCATGATGATGAAACTAACTAATGTTTACAGCTATGCGCAAACATTTCTGTGATTTCTTTTCTCTGTGGTCAAAGATGATACACCAGTCAGCAGAATAATACCTTGCACCACCCAGCGTGAAGGTGAAATATGGATTCTCGATCAGCGCCACCTAGCGAACAGGAACGAACTATCAGAAGAAGATCAATTGTTCCAAGCTTCGTGAGAACGCACCATTTGACGGCTAATTCACATAGCGCTTGGTATTGTAACGACAGGTAAAAGAGGAGGAAGCAATTGCAGGCAATCAGATGATGTTTATTAGAAAGAGAGTCCAGAATGTTGGCAATGGCAAGGAAGGTCTACGGTGGCGTGAGAAGAGCTGGATGGTGAAGTCGATGGTGCAGGTGAAGGAGGTCAATGGGTGAAACCCGGGACAGACCGGAACACTGACACGAGGACGACAACACGAACCCAATCCAGCACACGAACACGGAAGACGGTAATCCAACTAGGACACAGAGACATGAGAGAGGATCTGACAACAGAGAGAGAGCGAGGTGAGTATAAGTAGCTGAGGAGTGATGAAGATCAGCTGGAGCGAGACAATCAACACCCAGGTGATGACAATCAACTAAACGAGCACATGGAGACAACGTAAGTACAAAAACAACCACAAAACATGACACGGAGGAAACACTGGATTTCCTACCGTGACAGTACCCTCTCCCCTAGGACGTCACCTGACGTTCCCAGCCTGTTTTACCTGTAGATTGTAATCATCTATAAGGTGGTGATCCAATATGTCCCGAGCAGGAACCCAGCTTCTCTCCTCCGGACCGTAACCTTCCCAATCCACCAAGTACTGAAAACCGCGTCCCCTCCGTCTAGAGTCCAGAATACGATTAACCGAATAGGTGGTTTCCCCATTAACGAGACGAGGCGGGGGGGGAACCGGGGCAGGCGGATTAAGACGGGAAGAAATCACCGATTTAATTTTGGATACATGGAACACGGGATGAATCCTCCTGTACGCCGGAGGAAGGCTAAGACGCACGGTTACCGGATTAATAATCTTGGTAATAGAAAACGGGCCAATAAATTTGGGAGCAAGTTTGTTAGAAACGGAACGCATAGGAATATTCTGGGTAGAAAGCCACACTCTTTGACCGACAACGTAACGGGGAGGCTTCGACCGGTGGCGATCGGCCTTAGCCTTGGTGCGCGACCTAGCCTGGAGCAGAGCTCTGCGAGCTCTGGTCCAGGTGCGGTGACACCTCTGGACTAGTGCGTGTGCGGAGGGGACCGAAACCTCGGATTCCGTACTGACAAAATTAGGTGGTTGGTACCCTAAACTACACTTAAATGGAGACATGCCCGTAGATGACACTGGCAGAGAATTGTGTGCGTACTCCACAACTGAGAGTTGCTGACACCAGGACGAAGGATTATTGGAAGCCAAACATCGCAAAACCCTCTCGACATCCTGATTGGCTCGTTCGGTTTGACCATTGCTCTGGGGATGGAACCCGGAAGAAAGACTAACAGTCGCTCCTAACAATTTACAAAATTCTCGCCAAAATTTGGACACAAATTGGGGACCCCTGTCAGAAACCACGTCTGTCGGAAGGCCATGTATGCGGAAGACGTGGTCAATGACAGCTACCGCTGTTTCCTTGGCTGAAGGTAATTTGGGCAAGGGAATAAAATGAGTCGCCTTCGAGAACCGGTCCACTACGGTTAAAATCACCGTATTGCCTTTAGAGGGCGGGAGGGCGGTGATAAAATCTAGCGAAATGTGGGACCAGGGTCTTGAAGGGACAGACAGCGGTAAGAGTAACCCATCTGGAGGTCGATTGGAAGTCTTACCAATAGCGCAAACTGAACAAGCCAAGACGAAATCGTGAACGTCACGAGCCATACCAGGCCACCAAAATCGTTGCTTGACTAGAAATCTAGTTCTACTAACCCCTGGGTGACAAGCAACACTGGAACAATGACCCCACTGGAGAACGTCTGACCGTAACCCCTCCGGCACAAACAATCGGTTCGGTGGGCAACGAGCCGGGGGCGTTACCCCTTCTAAGGCAGTCAACACCTTCGATTCGACCTCCCATCTGAGCGCGGAGATAATGATGGTCCCCGGTAAAATGGGCTCGGGAGTAGCAGTACGATCGGAACGCTCAAAAAGACGGGATAAAGCATCGGGTTTAATGTTTTTGGAACCCGGCCGGTAAGAAAGTGTAAAATCGAAACGACCGAAAAACAATGCCCACCGAGCCTGCCTGGAGTTAAGTCTTTTGGCGGTTCTAATGTATTCGAGATTCTTATGGTCCGTCCATACAATGAAAGGTACACCCGACCCCTCAAGCCAGTGACGCCATTCTTCCAGTGCAAGTTTGACTGCCAACAACTCTCGATTGCCAATGTCATAATTAACTTCTGCAGGAGATAAACGGTGAGAATAATACGCGCATGGATGCACCTTTCCGTCTGAGGATGCGCGTTGGGATAACACTGCTCCTACCCCCACCTCTGACGCGTCGACCTCCACTATGAATTGACGTGAGCGATCAGGGGTGACGAGAATGGGAGCTGAAACAAAGCAGCTTTTCAGTTTGGCAAACGCAGCCTCAGCTGCGTTTGACCACCTGAACGTCAAACTAGGGGAGGTCAAGGCGGTCAGAGGAGCGGCTAGTTGGCTGAAATTGCGAATGAAACGCCGGTAAAAATTGGCGAACCCCAGAAATCTCTGCAGGGCCTTGCGAGACTCTGGGGATGGCCAATTTACCACAGCCTTAACCTTCTCAGGATCCATGCGAACACCCTCAGTCGAAATGATGTGTCCTAGAAAAGAAACAGACTGTGCATGAAAAACGCATTTCTCCGCCTTGACAAACAATCCATTCTCTAGCAACCGCAGAAGCACTCGTCGTACGTGTTGCACGTGTTCCTGGAGAGACGAAGAAAAAATCTATATGTCATCCAGGTAAACATATATGAACAGATCGACCATGTCTCGCAACACGTCATTAACGAGTGCTTGAAAGACTGCCGGCGAGTTGGTTAGCCCGAACGGCATCACGCAGTACTCAAAATGGCCTCTAGGGGTGTTAAAGGCAGTCTTCCACTCATCCCCCTCCCTGATGCGGACCAAATGATAAGCATTACGTAAGTCCAATTTAGTGAAAACGGACGCTCCCTGCAACCTCTCAAAAGCTGAAGACATAAGCGGCAAAGGATAGGTATTCTTTACCGTTATGTTGTTCAGCCCTCGGTAGTCAATGCAAGGTCGCAAGGATCCGTCCTTCTTTCCCACAAAAAAGAACCCCGCCCCCGCTGGAGAAGAAGAAGGGCGGATAAACCCCGTTGCTAGAGAACTGGATATATATTTCTCCATGGCCGCCGTCTCTGGAATAGACAAAGAATATAACTTGCCCTTAGGCGGAGAAGTACCTGGCAATAACTCTATCGCACAGTCATAGGGACGATGAGGAGGAAGAGAATCAGCACGAGACTTACTGAACACCTCCTTCAGGTCGTGGTACTCCGCGGGCACGCTAGCCAAATCCACTGCTTCCCCCTGAAACACAGACTCAGAAACATTAACACCAGCAGACAAAAGACAAGACAAATGACATTCCTCGCTCCAGCTAACCACGGATCCAAGGCGCCAATTGATCCTGGGGTTGTGTTTCTGAAGCCAGGTGTGACCAAGAACGATGGGGGATTGAGGTGAGTCCGTGATGTAAAATGATATCTCCTCAGTATGGTTGCCAGATGTGATGAGAGAAACAGGTAAGGTGGTCTGTGTGATGACTGGTAGTCTATGTCCGTTGAGAGCAAAGGGTGCAATGGGGTGTTTAAGGGAGGTGAGAGGGATGTTAAGCTTACAAGCGAACTTGAAGTCCATGAAACTACCCTCTGCCCCAGAATCCAACAAAGCGTGATGATCGAGTGCGTGGGTGGACCACCGTAGACTCACCGGAAGGAGTGTCGATGTAGATGAGGTCTTCTTGGCAGAGATCCCACCCGATAGTAGCCTCCGTTTTACTATCGGGCTTGGTCTTTTACCGGACAACTCTGGATGTTATGTTCTTGGCTGCCGCAGTATAAACATAGTCCCAGGGATCTCCGCCTGATCCTCTCCTCCCGGGAGAGCCGAGCTCGCCCCACCTGCATGGGTTCAAGACCTCCCGGTGGGCTGACCGCAACCTCTGAGCGCTGAAACTGAGCCTCCGGTCTGTTCGCGAGAACTGCTCTCCCCCTCCGTCTGGCGGCTTGATCGAGTCGGTTGTCAACTCTGATGGTGAGATCAATCAGGCTATTGAGAGAAGTGGGGAGCTCGACGGCGCGGATCTCCTGTTGGATGCGGTCAGCCAACCCATGCAGGAAGTGATCCCACTGCGCCTCTTCGTTCCACTTACACTCCGCCGCCAGGGTGCGGAACTCAATCGAGTAATCGGATACGGACCTGTCCTCTTGACGTAGGTCCGTGAGAAGTCTAGCCGCTTCCCTCCCGGCGACGGAGCGGTCGAAGACCCGTCTCATCTCCTCCGAAAGGGCGTGGAACGAGGCACAGCAGCTGTCTTGATTCTCCCACACCGCCGTCCCCCAGAGGGCAGCCCTTCTCGTCAGTAGTGACAAGACGAATGCCACCTTCATTTCCTCGGTGTAGAACGTGCGGGGTTGCATGGCGAAGTGCAGAGAACAATGAGACAGGAATGATCGACAAAACTCTGGCTCACCCGCATATTTCTCAGGGATGGGGAGGCGTGGTTCGGGCTGGGAAATACCCCCGGAGACGATCGGCGGTGTGGGTGGCGTGGGAGGCGCAGCGGGTGGCTGTTGTTGTTGGTGTTGAGTCTGGAGAGCGAGCTCGGACACCTTCGTCACCATTGCTTGGAAGGCTCGACCCATCTCATCTATCGCCTTGTCTTGGCGATCCATACGAACCACGGCTCTCTGCAGAAATTCCTCCAGCTGAAATGGGGAGCGATCGCCTGCTGCTTCCATGATGGTCAGATCCTACTGTAACGACAGGTAAAAGAGGAGGAAGCAATTGCAGGCAATCAGATGATGTTTATTAGAAAGAGAGTCCAGAATGTTGGCAATGGCAAGGAAGGTCTACGGTGGCGTGAGAAGAGCTGGATGGTGAAGTCGATGGTGCAGGTGAAGGAGGTCAATGGGTGAAACCAGGAACAGACCGGAACACTGACACGAGGACGACAACACGAACCCAATCCAGCACACGAACACGGAAGACGGTAATCCAACTAGGACACGGAGACATGAGAGAGGATCTGACAACAGAGAGAGAGCGAGGTGAGTATAAGTAGCTGAGGAGTGATGAAGATCAGCTGGAGCGAGACAATCAACACCCAGGTGATGACAATCAACTAAACGAGCACATGGAGACAACGTAAGTACAAAAACAACCACAAAACATGACACGGAGGAAACACTGGATTTCCTACCGTGACAGGTATGAAACGGCCTGTAGCTGTAGTCAAATCTGTAGCCAAATCTATCTTATGGATGTTGACAATGCAATCATAACAATAACAGTTCATAACTATTTTACATTTTGTTGAATTGACAAATTCAACTGAATTTCTACGTTCTCCTTTTTACATTCTCATAGAATCTATAAGCCTCATGCTTACACTTTGTATACTATTTAATTTCATTTTCTGTATTATTTATTTATTTAGGAATCGAATACAAATTCAAACAAAGCTGCCAATTATTTAGTTTGTTTGTTTGTTTCTTTGGAATCAAATCATAAACAGATTCAAAATAAAGAGAGTCAGTTTCATTGATTCATGATGTATTATTGACATCGAAACTGCATCTTAACAAAATTTAATTGCATATAATTTGAAATGTCCTTTTATCCCCATTAACTTAAATAAGAAAATAATCTCTCCCTGATTATTTATTTTTATTATTTATTTTATTTTATTTCCAGTATCTGTACACAATGGTGTAGTGTTCTTCAAAAAGCTCCCAAAATACCTCCAGAGTATTTTTATTCTGTCTAGTGGCAGGGGTTGGCTGAGGAAAACAGCACAAGTCACTTCTAGCTCAGAGAAACTACACTTTTCAGATTCTTGTGAAAGGCGAAAGTCACATTACCTCAGTCTTTCCACTGAATGCCTGCAGGGTAAAAAAAAAAAAAAAAAGAAAAAAACTCACTGCTTATATATTGCCATTTTCCACTAGTAGCATTTCCTTACAAGAGCTGTTCTTCTCTTATCACATCATAATCACTCTACTCCCCTCACTTTTTAGGAAATTTGATGTATAAATACAACATTTTGATTAGCATGTTGATTTTTAGAGGTTTTGGGTGAATGTTTTGAGTATTTATATTGCTAGTATGATTATAGCAATTGACGAAGATGTCATTATTATAATATATTTACCAGATCTTCTTCAAACGGCAAGACCCTTTGTCTAAATCCCAAGAGTGTGTGTGTGTGTGTGTGTGTGTGTGTGTGGACATTTTATTGTTTTCCACACAGTTTTCAAGTGAAACATGTTTTTGAAAATTTTTCATCTAAAATGTAAACTTAAACTTTAGTTATTTTTTATTTCATTTATTTTGTATCAGCAATACTCTGCCAAGTGTCTTCTTTAAAAGAAGAGGCAAAACATAAGTCTGTGCTCCGAAGCATGTAAGATTTATGATCATTTAAGTCATTTTCAGGTCTGTGATCAAAAAGTGAATGGCTCATATCTATTCCATAAATATAATTTAGATCCATATTCCTTAAAAAAAAAGTTGTTTGTTTTGTAATAATCAATTGAATGTGATTTAATTTAAGTTAAACTGAAAGCTGAGTGTATTTTCCATTCACACACACACTACCTTCTCTTCTGTGGCGTGTGTTTATTTCCTGTCTACCTGGCTTCTCAACCCCCAGCCTGCTGGAGTAAAGGGAAAATAACTTAGTCTCTGCGAGTAGTTGTTTCCAGATGTGTCCTCCATCTTATGCCTTCTGTGAACTGCTTCACAGACAACTTCTCAGACAGGAAAGTGCAAGGCTGAGAAAGATGATCTCATCCTCGCCAGTTACAGCAATGAGGAGTCAGACCGAATGACCCGCTTCTAGAAAATCTGGATAATGAGTATGAGTATCATACATTTTAGAGTGAATCGTGAGATATTTTCAATACAATTCTTTTTTTTTCTTCTTTTTTTTTTTTTTACATTTTAAATAGATAATGCAGTAATATTGCTGTTTTTTAACAGACCTGTTTACTGTTTTCTATATATGGCAACACACGAGAAATTGAAATAGAAGAAACAGAATGGAATAGAAATAAAAAAATAAATACAATTAGAAAATCAGCATGTCTCCTGTAAACTCTCTAGCCATCTCATTTCCTGTGATAAAGTATAAATGCTGTTCAAATGAATACTGAGATAGGTTTCACAATTCATGTTTGGGAGGATATTAGAGTGTGTGTGATAACCGCACAACAATGGGACGAGGGCATTTGTTTGAATTTGTGATTGGGATGTATTCCACAAAAGCCACATCATTTGCCACACTTGACTGTTGTCCTTGGCAACAAGAAGAGTGGTTTCAAGTTCATAGATTGCTTGAAAGTTCAGTTTAGTAAAGGAAGGGAAATTATGAATAATGGTTTGTTTGTAAGGGGGGAAAAGTGTATAATGGAGAACTACTTTTTTGTGCTATGGTTTCTGTTCTTATTATTATAATTTTTTTAATGTTCAAGCACTATTATTAATTCATATGTTTTACATGTCCTTGTTTGTACATTTTCTGTTTTTAATTAAAATGTAGTTTTAGCAAGTATTTAGCTGCATGTTTCCTCCACAGGTGTGTGTGTGTGTGTGTGTGTGTAATATAATTATTATCAAAGTTACATATTCGTGCCATAATAGTGTAGTTACAGCATCTACCAGCAGGGACTAACCAGTCATGTTAACAAGCCAAGACGCATTACCAACACCCACTGCCATATTTGCTGCCAAAACACTGCTACTTTTCCAATTAAACTGGACTGAAAATTTCCATTTGCTTACATGTCGTGAACAAGACATTCATTAATGACAGAACTCTCATAAACAGCCACTTCTGCTTTTCTTAGGCTAGATAAACTGTCTGCATTTTTCTGGGACAAACTCTAGATGACAGAGGACCACAGAGGAGTCCAAGGGATTGTGTTGGCCTTATGGCTGGATCTGTCTGCCTGATGGGAAAACACTAAACTTTGGAAATAAAGTCAAATCTAGAATCTGCTCAGCAAGAGAGCAAGGGAAGAAACAGCAAACACACACACAAATACTGCTTTCCTGTGATGTGGTACAGACGTCACCCGCAGGCTCGCTGTGAGGCCTTCAACCAGAAGAAGTCATAAAATCCCACATGTTACCCTGCCTAGCACTCAATCACTCTCACATCTGATATACCTCAGACTATACCGACCTCTAAACAAATTCAAACACTTTTAGTACAAATGTGCTTTTGAATACTTAAAAACCTGTGGCTTTATGGTAATAAGAAACTCCTGTCAAAGTGTCTAGTTAAATCTACGGAATCCATTTAAAGTTGAAATAAAAAAGGTTTTATATGAAAGGATAGTAAACCCAAAATTGAAAATTCTGCAATCATTTACTCAGGTCTGTGGTTTGCAATGACATACAGATTGAGTAAGAATTATTTTTGGGTGAACTGCTCCTTTAAGAGGAGGGACATTCTCATCCTAGACAGCATTTGATTGGATAAACGTTCATTCACACCCCTGAGTGTAAGCTGAGTCATTCAAATTTTTGGTCTGGTTTCCTGGATGAATAAAAAATAATGAATTTTAAAACCACACACACACACACACACATACAAAAAAAAAAAAAAAAAAAAAAAAAACTTCCCAAACATCAGCTAAATCCAGATTACCAGCTTTGATTTGAATTATACATGAGGTTTCATCAAGAATCACATCTAAATTCAAGTATTTCTAAGAGTGTCATAACTGAGTGAGAAGATTACTGGGAAGAAAATACTATTAATGACCAAAAATTCTTATTATTGTAAACAGAGAATAATGAAGATCACACAAGACGATAACAGTGTGATCTTAATGTGGACTATTCCTGAACTTTATACTGACAGTGAAAAAGCTTTTGGATGGGTTTATAACCCACTTAGTGGAGACAGTTTTCCTACTTCCATCTGCTCTAGTGTTTGTTTTGTCCATTTGAGTAGTAATTATTTGTCCAGAATCTTTCCTGGCCAGTCTAGATGGTGCCATTGTCCTTTTTTTCATCTCTTCATTGGGGTATTGCATCTATTGGATGATTCAAATACAGTGGGACTGGAAAGAATCAGTGAGGGCTGAGCTGAGTGCCTCTGACTTCAGTTCTGAAAACTGACCTTTCGCCGGGAGTTTGATTGACAGGTGATCTGACCAGTCATAAGGCTCAAACTGCCAACAAATACACCGAACAGTAGATTTACGAACATGAAAAAGTGGTTTGTATTGACATCTTTCTGCGGTTGAACCAAGACAGCTTCTGATGTTCATTCATGTTTCTTTCTGACAACACGCCGACAGACAATACAAAGCAGGTTACTTTTGGTATGAAACAAAGTCTCAGCTTTCAAATGTTGTCATTTTTTAACAAATGGAAACAATAAATGCTTTTTGTGACTCTTTAATGTTTCGTGACGGATCGCTGTAAAGCCTCAGTTCAAGTTGCATGTGAAGCGATCGCCTCTTCCTCTTTACAGGTTATAGCACAAAATAAAAATTAATGAGCATGTAAACTCACAGTTGTGAGAAAAATGTCAGAATTCTTTGTTAAAACAATTTATAGAATTGTAAAAGAATTTTTTTTTTTCTTTTACTGTATTAATAGTGTTCTGTGTGTTAGCCTATATGTTCTCAGTGGTGATATTCATTAATTTATCCTTTGTTAGTTACTTTGGATAAAAACTAACTATGTGACGTAAATGTGATATGGTTATGACTAAACAATACTTGTTTGTTTTTAACAGCATAAATTAAAGGCAGTACAACAAATGCTAGTATATACTATAATGTATGCGTGTGTTTGTGTGTGTGTGTGTTTGTGTGTGTGTGTGTGTGTGTGTGTGTATTGTGACAGTAATGAGAATTGTGTGTATATTAAAATAATATCACAAAGTAAAAGAAGCCTTAATAAGAAGTAATAAGTTTTAGAAGTACACTTAGTTTTAACATAATATAACTAATGCAATATAATTGATATACAATAATTATAATAAATGATTTGATTTAATTTGTAATGTTTGCTCCCGTGTCAGCTCCTGGTCCCCCGTCGAGCCCAGGGAGAGCTCCATGTATGCCCAAGGAAGGTGCTTCTGTCCCCCGTCATGGCCCACGGCAGGACGTGTCTTCCGAGAGGGGGAGTAATGTCAGACTCTGGTTCGTGTTCTGTGTATGCTTTGCTCCTCATGTGCCTTCCTGTGTTTCCTTATTTGGTCATGTTCCTTTTCTCGTTCAGTTTGATTATTATTCCTGTCACCTGTGTTTAATAATTATCCCCAGAATATAAGTATGTGCTCTCTGTTGGGTCTAATACTCGCATTATCATTGTGTGTGCCGTGACAACAAAGTTACTCTGATCTGTATATTGCCTGTTTTTATTTGGAGGGTGTTATTAACAGTTAGTAGGTAGTTTTTAAGTTTAGGTATGTGGCAGATTACGGGATCTAAAATATGACCATGCAGAACAATATATTATAATGTGCTTGAATAATAACAGCCAATGTGTGAGTAATATGCATGCTAAATGAATGATAAGAGGAGTGAAAGAATGGGAAATTGGCTTTTGGTCAGAGAAAGTGAAAGAGGTAATGATGTACTGAGAAGGTTGATGTTAAGGTCAGCTTTTGCATTCAGTCGGCCTGCAAAAGCTGACACTCTGGCAGATGTTCTGGTGTCTGCACTCTCGCTGATGGCTTATTAGTGGCTGGGTGCTAAGAGCAAAGCTTTGATGTCCAAACAATAGCTGGAGTGTTGAATGAGCCCTTCATGCTAACCACTGACAATGTCAACAATCAGCAGGAACAAATGCTAACACCGTCAACAGAGACTCAGTCAAATCCTGCTCAGTCTTACGTAAACTTGCCAAAGCTTTGTGGTTATGAAAATGGTGAAATTTTGTGATTGGTATTTCTGGCATTGAATAAAAACATAAAGGTCATTGCAATTTCACTTGCAATTCTGACTTGTTTCCCTTGAAATTCTGACTTTACATTTTGCAATTCTAATTTTGTTTTGTTTTTGTGGAAATAAGCTAACATAGAACTATTTGTTTAGGTTATGGCTTAAATCCTGCTAACCCAATTTTTAAAATGGTGTCACAATTAATTAAAGTTTGGTGAAAAAGATTATTAGAAAGTATAAAAACATTGGAATTCCTTTTTTACTTGGTTCTATTCTTTTGCTATCTGCGTTTGTGTTCTGTCGCTGAAATTCCGTTGCACTGTGGAAGCTTCTATCATAAAAAAAAAGTTAATTCTGAATAAATTAAATACAAATATATATGCATATAAATACAAGGGGTTCATATGATGCAGTTTTAAGTCCTCCCCCCATCCCCCCCTCAAAACAGCTATTCTGACTCACAGTCTGGAAGTACGTTTTCATATTACAATACATATACAAATAAAGGATTTGCCAAAGATGATTCAAAAGCGAGTTTTGAGCAGTGCAGAGTAGCGTTTTTTGTTTGTTTGTCGTTCCTCCGAACACAAATGCAGACATAGTTTTATGTTTACGCTGTGTGATGCAACGCAGCTCGTAAAAAGAGAGTATAAATCATTATAATCCATAATAATGTCCCTACTGGATGCAATAAATGGCTTGTTTGTAATGGGTTTTAATGTTTTTATCTTTATGCCAGTGTTCTGACCGGGACATGACATCATAGTATGAAAAAGGGGTGTAACATTTCCGTCACATGCTTGAGGCATTTGTCCAATCACACGCACTGGACAGCTGGCCAATCAGAGCACACCTCAACTTTCAGACCGATGAGCTTTTTAATAAACAACACAGAAATACAGAGCATATAGGAGAAACAATAATGTGCAGTATGTGGAAAATAATGTATTTTATCTTATGTATTTTAAAATAATTGTTTTATCTTATTTTATTTTATTACCTTAAACCACATAAACACATTTTATTACACCAAATACACAAAATAATGTTCTTTTTAGCAACTTCATATGACCCCTTTAACAAGACACATAAATAACTATATATATTAATACGGTAAACTGTGGTTAAAAATATTGGTCCTCCTCTCAATGTTCCCTTCTGAAAAGCTAGGAATAGACTCCAAACGCAACGTTTGATGTGTTCCAAACCATGTGATGTCCATATCACTGAACCGGGCCACATTTTACAAAACCTCAGACAGCCAAGATCCCCATTTATGTAAATCCTGAGTTTGCTTTTTAGTGCTTAGCAGCACAACAAGGCTTTTCTTTCTCTCCCGCGAGCCGAGTCCGTCTGGCTAATGCTGGAGGAGCGTTTGGGAGCCAAGGGTCCCGCAGTCACTGCTGACTTCAAAGCTGTAACCTGAGTCTCTCTGCAACTCCACAATCAATCAAATAAACCATTCGGTGGGTGTTCAGGAGGGGACTGAGACGGGCCAAATGCAGAGACTGAGAAAACAAGCAAGTGCAGTAGAGGGAGAGAAAGAAACAGAAAATCCCCTAAGAGAAAAAGAGAGGGACAACAAAAGCCAAAGGAAGATCTGAACAAACTGAGAAAATACTGTTAAACAACCATATATCTATTAAAAACAAGTTATATGTTTTTGAAAGAAGCCTCTTCTGCTTACCAAGGCTGCATTTATTTGATCAAAAATACAACATTACTATTAATATTGTGAAATAGTATCATTTAGATTTAAGATAACATTTCTGTTTTAACATTTTAAAATGTAATTTATATATGTGATGCAAAGCTAAATTTTCAACATTTCTTCTAAACAATGCTGAAAAAAAAGTATGCTGCTTGTTTGTTTGTTTTGTTTATTATAAACTAATAATGCTTGGCACAGCAAATATATTCATAATGTTTCAAACAAATAATAAACAAATAAATAAACAAATAATGAAAACAAATGAACAAACAAATAAATAACTAAATGTTTGACTGGTAGCGATTATTAAATGTGCATAATCTAATCTGATTTCATCTTTATTGTCTAAAACCTAAATACTATCATTCGTCACAGGTTATATGTTACAGTTTAATGATAAATTTGAAATTATATAACAATAGATTATACAAATTTTAATCATTAAAAAAATACAATAATAATAAAAACTACAATATCTGTAAAATAATTGTTATAAAGTGGGTATTTGTAATTTCTAACTGGGTGAGACACATTTTAAGCTGTTTTAAAATAGCTCCTACACACACACACACACACACACACACCTGTGTCTGCATATTAGTTTAATCCAATAGTAATGTGAAAGTTACGACGTTGCTTGGCAGCCGTAAGCATCTAGTCCTAACATCCTTTCTTTCCTGTCTGGGCTTGTTTGGGACATATCCTGCCCTGCTTCTGTACATAACATGCATTTCTCCTGGGTTAATTTTAGGAGAAACATCTGATCTGATAACTTTAATTCAATAAAGATCAACATCTTGAAAGCAACTGCATAGCAAGTCCGAATGCTATGGGTCATCATCAAAGACCAGTATCCTCAGGGTTCACGCCACATCAACTGGAGGCTGTAAGAGGTTAAGAAAGGACACCTCAGCGAGGGGGAGAGCGTCCTGCTGAGCCTGCTGGAGAATGCAAGGTAATTCACATTTAAGAATATGCAGGAATGCAAAGGAGTTGACTTTCCAAAGATAACATCAACCTTACATCTTGTTTATTTAAGATCTTTTTAATTGTAAATTATTACTTATAAAGCCCGGAATGGTTTAGCTATAGTCCTCCACATCCACTGCATTCTCAAAACTCAGGCAATTTGGTAATACGGCGAATATCAAAATCAACTGCGGGCGGCAGATCCTTTTCTTATTTAGCTCCCAAACTCTGGAATAACCTACCTAACATTGTTCGGGAGGCAAACACACTCTTGCAGTTTAAATCTAGATTAAAGACCCATCTCTTTAACCTGGCTCACACATAACACACTGACATATTTTTAATATTCAAATGTGTTAAATGTTTTTTAGGCTGCATTAATTAGGTAAACCTGAACCGGGAACACTTCCCATAACACCCGATGTACTTGCTACATCATTAGAAGAACGGCATCTACGCTAATATTAGTCTGTATTAGTCTGTTTCTCTCTTATTCAGAGGTCACCGTAGCCTTCAGATCCAGTCTGTATCCAGATCAGAGGGTCACTGCAGTCACCCAGATTCAGTACATATCCAGACCAGATGGTGGATCAGCACCTAGAAAGGACCTCTACAGCCTTGAAAGACAGCAGAGACCAGGACAACTGCTAAAATCTAGAGTGCCTTACATGGATTGCAAAAGTTGGTTGGACATGAGCCTCCTCCGTTGAGACCTCCACCCTTCATTGGTTCATTCCCATTTTGCATGTCCCATAATTTTATAGTTCTGCATTGCATCATAACAGGTGGTTGGTTGTATCCTTGCCTTTCCCTCTTCCTAAATAGACCCTAAACAAATACAGATACTGAACCGGTTTCACTCTCTTTAATGTGCCTAGAATGTGTGTTAACACCCCTTGGGATTGTTTCAAGACTGACTAATACATTACAACTTACAACTACAATTTCATTTTGCATTTAGCATATATCTTTGGTGTGATCTATGGGTAGATTTACAGTATACAGGACTAGTTCCCCCTTAAAACTTTCAGATGGACTACAAAAGTCTTATTGACTACAGAAAGGGTAAATTGATTCCAAAGGTCAACACAGACACGTCAATGCAGTTCTATTTTGAAACAATTTGGAGATTTGTAGCTCTGCCCCTTTTCAAAACAGTTATTAGCTGTGCTTCTACGCCCAATGGAAAATATGAAAAAATATGCCCAATGGAAACACGTCAATTTCACAAAAACTCCAAGAAACACCTAATACATGGCCGCTTTCAAGTATAAGGGTCTTTCCTTTCCATTACTGCTTTGACAACCCCTTATTTACAATGCAAACCTCTGCAGTGCATTAGGGCAAGTTTAAAGAATTTGCTCTCTGTGCTGCTTTGCTAAAGATAACACATCTATATTTCATTTGAATAAAAATAATAGCTATTGTAGTGGCTGTGATATACGTAAACCTACCAACATCCGCCACCTAGGGTGACCACCCGTCCCACGTAGCGCGTGCGCGCACAGCGTTTGAAGCCCAATTCATGCGTCCCACAAATTGAGACTGTGTCACGCATAATCAATGCTTGCTCAAAAAAAGTTGGTTAGAATTAAATAGCTAAAGTAAATCAAAAGTGGAAGTGTATCTGTTAATTCTGTCATGAGCATATATCAGAAGTTACACGTTTAGGGGAATAGGGCATTATTAATATACCATGTAAGGTGGTATGTGCTAGAAATGGGTAAACCACTATCAGTGAGTCTGCCCATGGTGTGGGGGCACCACCGCGCAAGGCAGTGTCCCACATTGTCCCTCAGAAACATACACCTTGTCCCCCTTTGGGCTTATTAGCAGGTGGTCACCCTACTGCCACTACGACTTATCAAAAGAACGGAAAAAAAAATAAATTCTAATTTATTGGCAAAGAAAAGCTGTCATTTTGTAATTTTTTTTTTTTTTTTTTTAAACATCTCAGATATCCACTTCAACAGTTAACAGTTAAAGTTCTGGTTTTTATAATAGCACACTGCAGTTTTGTTGTATGCCACTTTTAAATGCTCAAGCTCTTTAAAGCAGGATAAGCTCTGATTGGTTGTTTATAGGGCCTTTCACACAACCAGAGCCTTTTTATAGTACCAGAACTAATTGTGGAACCACCCACTTTGGGACATTTTCGCTCCGCCAGAACTAGGTGCGATTTTAGTACCAGACTGCCTTTTTCAAGAACAAAATTAGCTCCTACTGCGGAGGAGGATCTAACCAGCACAACTGGTACCACCCGTGAGGTAAGTAGACATTGATTGGCCAGACATGCTCAAAAAACGCCCACACCTGCCATGATTTAAAAGGCAGTGTAGCATACTGTAAATATTGTTTCAACTTATTTGTTATTTTTCTATAACATATATTTATAACATAATTCACAAGTGTTCCAAAAGCACATTCTATATTTTTTTTTATTTGTATTGTATGAATGTAATCTGGACGTTCTACAGTATATTCATCATGTTTTCATTGCCATATGACTTGACAGCATCAGTTGCAATAGTAAATGGCCATTGAATGCACATTTCAGAATTTCGCTGGAACGTTTTGCCTACTATTTTATGAATACTGTAAATCTGGACATGAAAAAGAAACTGATATACTTCGGTTGCCTGTTTTGCTTGCATTGAAGTGCAAGAAGAGGATGACCGTGAACTTCCACAATCTAAATGGGAAAGTATTGTCTAAAAGACTTGCACAACCATATTCAAAAGCATAGGCAAGTATCCATATTCAGACACAGCACACAACAAAACCACATGGATGTCTATGCTACCCTGCTTGGCTTATGAACTTCAGTGAAGAATATTTTCAGTGAATAGAGGCTTAAATTCTGGGCAAATAGGATATTCTTCCAAGAAAGAAGGTCATTTGAGTTTGGACTGACTTAAGTGTAGTAAGTAAACTATCATAGAACTTTCATATCTTGATGAATAAACTCAACACAGACGTCCATCTGAACTGATATGCATGAATCTGTCTTGGAAAACAATGATAGTTATCCAGCTGTGCATGGTTGTGCAAGCCTTTCAGACAATAATTTCCCTGATGGACTGTGGAAGTAAACGGCCATCCTCTTCTTGCACTTCAGTGCAAGCTAAACAGGCCACCCAGAACATGAAAGCCTCTTTTCCCCTCCAACACACACTGTCAGAGCTTTTACTGAACAGGCATCCCAGTCGAGATCTCTAGCCCCTTCTCCAAAAAACAACCAATAACACGTTCTACCCATCGAGCTCCCCTTGTCTCTGTTATTTATGTATCAACTATATAACTGAGCTATACTCCCTGCAACATAATAGCATTCATTACCCTTAAGAGGAGTAATAGACCAATTCTACGACTTTGATAAGCAGCCAAAAGAAACGAGACTGTACAAACTGTACAAAGTCCCTATTTAAAGACTAGTCGAACAGAGTTGATTTGTGTTGTACCACATGCAAACTCTGCATGTAAATGTCTCACAGGGCCCAGGGAAGCTGTATGTCAACTTTGCGTGTGGAAGCCATGTGTATAATGATGGGATAAGTAGGGGTGTCATCCCAAGAGACAAGCCTTAGCTCTCCATCCTGTTGGCAGGTCAATAGTAGACCTCCCTTGCTTCAGCGAGCCTCTGGGTAGTACAGTCACATTCAGTTATTATGCTAGCTTAATCAGTTTGGCTCATGTTGATATGACATAAATTGAAACGTTTTGCACATTACTGGAACTAAACACAATACAATCTCAATCATTTGAGGTTTCAAAACTAGCTTCAATAGAAAAACATGTCTGTAACAAATATTATATATATAATATATAATTTTTTTTTTTTTTTTTTTTTTTTTTTTGCATAGTTCCGAAAGTATATAAATACAGTCAGTTCACTGCAATTTCCAGTTGAAACAAAGACCAGTTGCAGTAAAACACAAATTATGATTACAGTGGTATATTATCAATTAATAACAACCATTAATGATGCAATAATTCTTTTTGCGTATCCTTGCACAATACTACCCTTACGAAAATTAACCATGGTTTTACTACAAATAAAACCAAAAAACCATGGCTACTGTAGTTAAACCATGGTAACCACAAATTAACCATGGTTTTGCTATATTAACCATAGTTTAACCATGGTATTTGTAGTAAATCTGTGGTTTTACAAATGGCAGTCAATACGCCAAAAAACCATGGGTTACTACAGTTTTACTATAATAAAACCATGGTTATTTTTCGTAAGGGTATGTTAAGGTCTTAAAACACTTTTACCATGGTTTATGATTCGTCTACCCCTGCTCACTTGAAATATGTCTGCTTTTGTACAAAATTACCTAAATGTACCCAACAAATCCCTTGAAACTGTGTAAAATAAGCAAAATGAATTGTTATATCACTGTTGCTTTCATTAACACTATCGGGTAGATTTAGGGTTGGGTTTAAACTTGCTTGTTAGTTGACCTGGTACAAAACTGAACAATGTGATGCAAAGTGTAAGTCAGGTGAGTCCAAGGGGTTTAGGTTTAGGGTATGGATTAGAGTAGATGGTGCCCTATTTTTAAACTTGATACAGCATTAACTTTTTAGTGGCAACTCACCAGACATATAATTTCAGAAGAGCTGTGATACATACAGCAACCAACATAATAAATAGTCAGAATGTTTTTAGCACCACACACTAGACTAGACACTTCACTTTAAAAGGTCACGAAAGATGCAACATGCAATGTAATATAATTTTTCTTTCAAAGAGCCTTTTTATTTTTTTATTTTTTTTAGTGTAACCAAATGCAGAGTTCACAGTGTGTACAATACTTTTGGTTCACAGTCAGAAGTCTGGCTTTGAAAGGCTAGAAGTTAGCTTGTGAGTATGTTAGCATAAACACATACAAGGCTGACCACATAGATTTACACCAGGATACTACAAGCTGTTACAGCTTGAAAGTGACAGACTTAACCAGAGACCAGAGCAAAATATGACACAGCTAGTGTTTTGGCGAGCCTCCTGTCAGGAAATTTAACTTGTTTGGATTGATCGCCACAAAAAGGGCATTTAGCTCCCTTACGAGGCACTTTTTCTTCTCACTCTTTTTTTCGTAAACTTTTAACGGAGTGTGCTTTGTGTTGAACCATCTGTATAACACATGTCCAAGGGTTAAGAGCTTGCGATTTTATACAGAGCACACTAGTTCCCATGCAAAGGCTTTTAACATTCTTCTTCAGCTTGGCATTAGGAATACAATATAAAAAAGATGAAGTGTTTTGGAGACTGTTGAGACTATAAAAAAAAAAAAAAAGGAGAGATTTGTTTTTATCTGAATAATCATTTTAACCTAAAGACCCAAATATAGAAAGAAAAAAAATTTGAAAAAAAAATTTCACCTTTTAAATGGTGTAGTAAGAGGCCTCTAATAGAATTTTAAAACTATAATATATAATAGTAGTGAATTATGATGAATGGTTGTAAAGACAATATATTTAATAATAATAATAATAATGAATCAATAATTACAAAAATATATGGAAAAAAGCACATAAAATACAGAATTGGTTTAAATGAAAATTGAAAACATAAAACGAAGGATATGAAGATACGAATGCTATAAAATGCTATAATAGTATCAAAATAATACTAAAATAACTAACTCCAGCTTTTTACTTAGAGTTTTTTAATGCCATGCAGCACCTAGGCATGCAAATAATCATATATATATATATATATATATATATATATATATATATATATATATATATATATATATATATATATATATATATATATATATATATATATATATATATCATAGTACAAAGCCATGGTACAGAAACGCAGATGTTAAAAACCTGGTGGTGTGTCTACTGCCAACAAGTTCCTCTGCTCTCTCTCCAGGACGGCTGAGACAGAGGTAGAGTAGAGTAGGGGGTTGGGGGTAGAGGGGGGTTAATTGGTTCCTTATGTCAAATTACACAAGTTTTCCTCTAAATAACAAGGCTTTTTTGTTTCAAATAATGGCTTTTGCATCTCTTTCCATTTGTGAAGGTAGAAGGCAAAGCAACAAACTCAGGAATGAAGCGATCGGTAGATCACATTTCTTGTTTCTTTTTATGTCAGGTTAAATTTGGTGTCAAACGTGCACTGGAGTAAAACTGTATATTTGTATAATTTATGGAGAAAACGCTTGTTAGCCTATGCAGAACTGCTACACTGCTGAGATGTTGTGGATGGTTGCCAGGGCATTCTTGTGTGGTTATGTACTGAATGGACATTAGGTGCTTGCCTACTGGTCAAAGTTAAAAGAGCCCAACTTCATGGATGTTTTGAACCATTTTATAGTCTGATAGCGGCTGAACTCCATAAGTTTGGTTGCTCTGAAAAGTAATTAATATGTAATAACAATTTAATAGTAAAAAATAGTAAAATGAACCAGTAGCTTTACCCAAAATCAACACCGGAAAGAATATGTTTATTAGATGCCTGCATAGCACCTGTTTGCTCAGCTTGTGAAGTGATTGGTTGATCAAAACCATGCAGATATTTGGGGTAATACAGACCAGACCTCAGATGTCTTTGAAGATCCTGTTTTATGTTTTTTTCAACCAAGCGTCTCTTTTCGATTTTTCCCCTGCAGAGAGAAGAAATAGCTAGAATGGTAATACTGAAGCAACAAGGTTTATGTAAGCCTATATGGAAGGCATTAACTCAGAAATGTATTTGAATCTGTGAGTAAACTGACAAGATGGTGGGGTTGGAAGTTGCAATGGGCTTCAAAGGGATTCACCAATCCTGCCATGACCCCCAGGACACACACACGGTAAGCTATCGCTAGCACGCGGCGAAAATGTGATTACTGACATCAATGACTCAATAACTAACATCTGCAGAGAAAGAAGCTCCATGAGTCACTCAGCAATTCCTTATAACACGCATGTAGAAGATCTCACATCCTGCAAGGGATGTTCATCTGGGAGAAATGGTCGATATGCCAGACAGCTTTAGTGATGGGCCACATACAATATCAGTTAAAGATTACACTTCAAGAATTTCTTACATTTCTCAGGAATTGTACATGGCCATGCACTTCCCGGCTGAAAATACCATTTTAGTTGGTCGTCATCTTATTTTACACCAGGATCATCATTATGAAAACGAACTAGCTAGTCACGACTGTTTCCCGAAACCATGGTACCTGTGTTGTAGATCCATCGTTCAAACTACGTTGGTTTGAGCCGTCTTTCTTCTTCTTCTTCGATCTAATGGCTGACTGGAGCCATGAGCACATACCGCCACCTAGAGTAATTTGGTTTTATTTTCTCTTTTCTTCGACTCGAATTACACTTTTGAGGCCCTGTTGCTGAACCCTTGTTTTATGCCACATAGACTGTTGAGTAGTCATTCTACAGCACATATTGGAAGTAAAGATGGCACTAATGAGTGATTAGGCATCAGAAACTGCTATTTGTTAATAACTGGAATCTTTTCTGGGAGCGTCCTAGACTGTTTCGCTCTGATGGATTACACCCCAGCAGAATCGGAGCGGAGCTGCTCTCTGACAACATCTCCAGGACACTTCGCTCCATATGACTAGTAAGACAATTCTCAGATAACCATTATGATGAGTTTTGTTCCACCCGCTTAAATGATAAAAGTACTTGCGCTGTAAAAACTATTAAGACTGTGTCTGTTCCCCGAATAGTGAGGTAAATATATATATATATATATATATATATATATATATATATATATATATATATATATATATATATATATATATATATATATATATATATATATATAATGTAGGATCTAGAAAAAAATCTTATCGTAATTAAACCAGAAAAATGTAAAGGAAATGAACAAAAACAATTTTTAAAGTTTGGGCTCATAAATATTAGATCACTCACACCAAAAGCAGTTATTGTAAATGAAATGATCACAGATAATAGTTTTGATGTACTCTGCTTGACTGAAACTTGGCTAAAACCAAATGATTATTTTGGTCTAAATGAGTCTACTCCACCAAACTACTGTTATAAGCATGAGCCCCGTCAGACTGGTCGTGGCTGGGGTGTTGCAACAATATATAGTGATATTCTCAATGTTACCCAGAAAACAGGATACAGGTTTAACTCTTTTGAAATACTTCTGCTAAATGTTACACTGTCAGACATGCAAAATAAATCTTATGTATCTCTTGCTCTGGCTACTGTGTATAGACCACCAGGGCCGTATTCAGAATTCCTAAAAGAATTTGCAGATTTCCTCTCAGACCTTCTAGCTACAGTTGATAAGGTGCTAGTCATGGGAGATTTTAATATTCACGTTGATAATGCAAATGATACATTAGGACTTGCGTTTACTGACCTAATAAACTCCTTTGGAGTCAAGCAAAATGTCACCGGGCCCACTCATCGTTTTAATCATACACTAGATTTAATTATATCGCATGGAATCGATCTTACTGCTATAGATATTGTACCTCAAAGTGATGATATTACAGACCATTTCCTTGTATCGTGCATGCTGTGTATAACTGATATGTCTATATGTCTATAACTATATGTCTCAGCGATACCGTCTGGGAAGAACTATTGTTCCAGCCACCAAAGAAAGATTCACAAATAACCTGCCTGATCTATCTCAACTGCTATTTGTACCCAAAAATACACATGAATTAGACGAAATGACAGAACACATGGGCCCGATTTTCTCTAATACATTAGAAGCCGTTGCCCCCATTCAATGGAAAAAGGTTAGAGAAAAACGTACTGTACCATGGTATAACAGTAATACACACTCTCTCAAGAAAGTAACTCGTGATCTTGAACGCAAATGGAGAAAAACTAACTTGGAAGTTTTTAGAATTGCATGGAAAAACAGTATGTCCAGCTATAGACAGGCTCTAAAAACTGCTAGGGCAGAGCATATACACAAACTCATTGAAAATAACCAAAACAATCCAAGGTTTTTATTTATCACAGTGGCTAAGTTAACAAATTAACAGACGCCACCTGATTCAAATATTCCACCAACGTTAAATAGTAATAACTTTATGAATTTCTTCATTGATAAAATAGATAACATTAGAAATACAATAGTGAATGTAGATTCTACAGCGTCTAACACTTCAGTTTCATCCATTGCACCCAAAGACAAACTGCAGTGCTTTACAAATATAGGACAGGAAGAGCTAAATAAACTTATCACTGTATCTAAACCAACAACATGTTTATTAGATCCTGTACCCACTAAATTACTGAAAGAGTTGTTACCTGTAGCCGAAGGAGCGCTTTTCAATATCATTAACTCGTCGTTATCTTTAGGTCACGTCCCAAAACCATTCAAACTGGTGGTTATAAAGCCTCTAATTAAGAAACCAAAACTAGATCCTAGTGTATTGGCAAATTATAGGCCTATTTCAAATCTTCCATTTATGTCTACAATTTTAGAAAAAGTTGGGTCTGCTCAATTGCGCACCTTCCTGCATAAAAATGATCTGTATGGAGAATTGCAGTCAGGTTTTAGGCCCCACCATAGCACAGAAACTTCACTTTAAATTTAATATTTAAAAGTTAAAATTACAAATGACCTGCTCCTTGCGTCAGATCAAGGCTGCATCTCATTTCTAGTTTTACTTGATCTTAGTGCTGCGTTCGACACCATAGATCATGACAAACTCATAGATCGATTACAACATTATACAGGTATTCAAGGGCAGCCTCTAAGATGGTTTAGATCCTACCTGTCCGATCGCTACCATTTTGTTTACTTAAATGGGGTGTCATCTCATTTATCATCAGTAAAATATGGAGTGCCACAAGGATCCGTCCTAGGTCCCCTTCTATTTTCAATATACATGTTGCCCCTTGGTAATATCATTAGAAAATACGGAATTAGCTTCCACTGTTATGCTGATGATACTCAGTTATATATCTCAACGAGACCAGATGAAACTTCCCAATTATCTAAGCTAACAGAGTGTGTTAAAAATGTAAAAGATTGGATGACGAATAATTTTCTCCAATTAAATTCGGATAAGACAGAGATATTAATTATTGGACCAAAAAACACTACACAGAATCTTGACCTCTAGACTGGACTATTGTAATGCACTTCTATGTGGTTGTCCTGCTTCATCAGTAAACAAGCTACAGGTAGTCCAAAATGCAGCAGCTAGAGTCCTTACGAGGACAAGAAAATATGATCATATTACCCCAATTTTACAGTCTCTGCACTGGCTACCTATTAAGTTCCGTATCAGTTACAAATTATCATTACTTACCTATAAGGCCCTAAATGGTTTAGCTCCAGCGTACCTAACTAGCCTTCTACCACGTTACAACCCATCAAGCACCCTAAGGTCACAAAACGCTACACTTTTGGTAGTTCCTAGGATAGCAAAGTCCGCTAAAGGAGGTAGAGCTTTCTCACATTTGGCTCCCAAACTCTGGAATAGCCTTCCTGATAATGTTCGGGGTTCAGACACACTCTCTCTGTTTAAATCTAGATTAAAAACACATCTCTTTCGCCAAGCATACGCATAATGTATCTTTTAAATTGTAAGTGTAGTTGCATCTGATCAAATGTGCATTTTTATTCATTAGCTTGGGTTAAACTAATCTTACTTTGTTGAATCAGCAGCTATGCTAATGATGTCTCTATTTTGTTTCTATGTTAACTAGGATTTACACAAGCTCCAGTTTGGATCCAGAACACCTGAGAAAAGATGATGCTGACCCTCAGAGGACCTCAGATGATGCTAACCTTGAATCAACAAACAGAACTAACAATTATTGCTACATGTGTGACTGCATCATATAATAACTATTAATTAATAATATTGATAGTTCATCGTCTAGCTGACTACGTCTTTCATTATTATTTTTTTAAATATTTTTTTTCTAAAATCCTGTAAAACGTGCACAAACTACTAGCTACTACTAAATATTGTAGAAACATAATTTTCTGTAAAGTTGCTTTGTAATGATTTGTATTGTAAAAAGCGCTATACAAATAAACTTGAATTTAATTGAATTTAATTGAATAGGCATCAGAAGGCCTCATTGACTTGTTTGGACACCCAGTGTGTTAACTGGTAAAGAGCAGTTTTTCAATAGGAATCCATGATCGAGAATTTGAGGGATGAAAATTTTCCAATCATACTTCACAGCAGGTTCTAGTTGGTAATACAAGTTTGTCATATTGACCGGCAAAAAGGTGCTTGGTTTGTGACATTGGTAGCACTTGATTTTACAGGCCTGTTCGGATTGTACATACAGTAGTATGTACTTATTAAGGCATTTACAATAACTGGATAATAACTAGCTAATAACCCTGAACCTACCTTTCTTAGATATGTACATTGCAAGTACAGTAAAATATAATAACTATGACTTCTTTGCGAGATTGGCTTTATAAATTGCTACACTACAGACAATGGACCCACAGCATTTTGCCAACATTTTGGATCTTTAGTATCATAACTACTTTTAGTTAGCTAATGTCAACATGCACAGCTTTAATTGATCTTTTATAAAAATCTAAGTATAAATGAGATGTCAATTGCTATCCATTGTTGCTGTGTCCAGTTCTGTCTATCAAGCGTTAAAGCAAATTACTAGAGTGGTATTTAATGAAGATTTGCTATTTTTTTTTTTTTTTTTTTACAAAATAGGCCAGTAACCTCGAAACATGAAAGCGTTGTGGCAGTTTTCAATAACACTGGATCCAGTTTAGGTGATCAAATGGAATTTTATATGTCAGTATGCCTTATTGTCATACAATTTGGGGATATTTTGGTTTATTTTGGAATTTCTTTTCTCTCTTCATTGACAGTAAACATCTACACTAATCATCTAAACTACATCTATTCTAAAGTAATCTATACTACATCTACACATCTGCATCTCTACTAAATGTAATTGACCTTCATTCAAGGGACAGTTCTTGTGCATCTATTGATTTCATCTTAAAATACTTCTAGGACATCTATTCCGAAGCTATTGTTTGTGAGTTTTATGAATATCCTGACAATGTGCTGTTGTGATCTACTAGGGAGATGTTAACGTCACAAAGTCATTACAGCATTCATGTGGGAGTCGACTCATTATTCTTCTTTGACCCAGTTCTTAGCTAAAGTGCGTTTACTACAAATTCCAGTAAAACGTTTTCCAATCAAAGACGTCCTCAGCAAATGTCCTCTGTCATTTTGTTAGGAAACTACTAAGACACCATAGCTCATCGCCTCTATCTGTAGTTTATTTAATCTGTCTCTGACAGCAGTCCGGAAGGTCACCAACCCCTCCACCATATGACCTCCTGTTTCCTCTCGCTCGCTCACCCTCATGTCCTGATCTCTTGTTCTGACTGTTCGGCCGTCCTGTTCTGGCAGAAACAAGAGACACCAGGTCTCCTGTCAACTCCCCTGGTCTCGAAATACATGTTTAGATATGTTCCTACTCCCTCTGAAAATATGGAGTGAGAAGTCAGTTGAGTTATGACATGCCTGAAAGAATGGGGAAAATGTGGCTGTGATTTCAGTGTCATGCAGGTGCTGTCATGCTAATATGACAATCCTTTTATTAGATTTTTTTAATAGAAGGCTAATTACACTAGGCAGTGCAGCCAACTGCATGGATATTTGACATTTTCATGTTATGAATGCACTGAAAAGACAGTCTAACAATGTTTACTGCAGGAAGAAACATTGGTTCTATTGGCTCGAAGCTTGACAGTTTATATAAAGAAGAAAACCTTGTTAAACCCAGCTGTAAGTCAGATGTTGCTCCTTGGTATGCTGTTGTGCAAACTTCAGAAGAAATTGAACCTCAGTTTCATTTAAACAACTGATTGCGCTATAAAATTGATCAATGTTCTTGTGAAGGGCTGTCATGGAATCATGTTGGACCACAATTCACAGGAACAGCAGGAAATATTTTCTACTTTTATGGGAAATCAAACCGCATTTATCCCCCAACAGCAAAAAGCTGAGTTAGTAATGAAGTAGTAGTTTTCCACTTCCAGTGATGAAGCATGCCAACAGATAAGATTTGAGGTTATGACTAATATTGCTGGAGATGCATTTAGTGCGGCTGGCTCACGCAATACAGATTTGAAAGCTTGTACTTTACATTACGAAACAAGTCAAAAAAAAACAAAAACAAAAATGTGATTCATGAACCCTTGAAATACTTGGATAAACAATGATTCCTGGAACAGTGATACTTGCCTTGTCAGAGATATAAAGTTAATCCCTATCAATATCTAAAAAAAATACATAATGAATTTAATTTTGATTAACATTGCTTTAATGAACAAATGCAACCGTACAAATAGCTGTGAATAACTTTACTTGAGTCAAACATTGTGTCTGTTGTTAATATATTCGCTTTTGTTTGTGAAATAAGAAGCTGTGTCTGAAACTGCAAACTGCTGCTACATCTGATTAGAACAGAGGCTGATGGGATAATAAAGTGTCCATTTAATGCAGCCTTCAGAATCACACCGTATGTAGTATTTCATCTGGGTATTTTTCACCAATGCTTTAATCTTTTCACTATATGTGTGAAAGGTGCTTTCATCCATGACTCTATTAGTTTTCTTGCATTAACGTGTGCTGAAAAAGCACAAAAACAGTGTAAAATTACACCCAAAATAGTAATTTCTACAGGGTTACTATAGGACAGACTCAAAGATGACAACAGAGGATGTGGAACAACACATTGTATGTTTTATTGAAAGTGGCAGAAACACAACCAAAACAAGCGACTGAGCCTTTATAGTGTCCACAAACCAGACTTCAGTAAAGATGCTTTGATTTGTCTCACAGGATTCCCAAGAACACACAAACAGGAGGGCCAGGAAAGAGTCGGAAAAGAGACTTTGGTGAAGGGGCAATTGCTATGAAGCTTCGCAAAGACATGGGATTGACTTTGAGATAACTTAGGGGACTTGGAGGGACTTTGATGACTGGACAATGACTATGTAAACTCAGAGATGACTTTGGATCAACTTGAAGATGGATCAGCCTGCCCATCTACTCCATAGGGTTAATGGTAAACAACCTGGGCTTGTTGTTCTCGACAGAGGCTTAAATCCAAGGCTCGGCTTGAGCTCTGACTTCAACCCCCCATTGCAGTACTAAAAAGAGAGAGAATAAGTGAAATAGAGGAGGAGGAGGTGAGGTGATAGGATGCTGTAAGTATTGTTGCTGGGATGGTGCAATGACTGCTGCTTATGTAGGCTGCAGGCTCTTAATAGCCGTGTTTCCACTATCGAGCTAAGACCGGGCGTGCTAGTGCGTGCCAGGGCCAGTCGCGTTTCCACTGTCACTTCCGGGGCTTCCTCAGGGCCAACGGCCAGGGTTTTTTGGCCCGACGAAAACCTTGGGCCAAAGCGGGCCAGCTGGGGCTAGAGGAGGGGTTATGAACAAAGGCGGAGTTTCTCCGTGTCTGGAGAGCGTCAGCGCGGATCATTTCAGAAAGATAACAACTTTAACACCAGCATTAAAGACGTTTTAAAATAAGTTGAGCTCAAAACTCACTCTTAGTTAGCAGCAAGTGTTTGAGATAACTTGATCCGATGTGGATTATAATCACTAAACAAGGCAGAAATATTTATAAGCGATGTAAAAGACTATGCATGGTAAACATTAACGTTACACAGTAAACATGTTAAATATGACCACTTGGATAAATCATACGTCAGCTTCTTATTCTCTATCAAAATTGTGTATTTATTAAGCAACATTTTATCTGTCGTCTCGTTTCAAGAGTTAAAATATAATAATGATTTTTGTTCGGGAGCTTTTATAAAAATAGCGAGTCTGCACTGCGGATCATTTCAGAAAGATAAGAGCTGTACACCAGCATTAAACACTTTTTAAAATAAGTCGAGCTCAAAACTCTCTTTCAGTCAGAGTTTGTATTTATTAAGTAACTTATATAATCTGTCACAAGCCTCGTCTCGAGAGTTTAGCTCACGTTGCCTATCATAAAAGAATATAGCCTAATAATGTTTTTTGTTAGGGAGCTTTTAAAAAATAGAGATATTATCATTCATTCTAAATATGACGGCTACTGTGCCTAATAAACAGAAACAGACTCAACTGAATAAGCAGGCTATTTTAAGCGTTAAAAATAAATAAATAAAATAGAAATAAGTGTATTTATGTGTGATTAATTTTGAGTCCTGATAAATTAAAACAATATGATCAATGTATCACTTATTCTATGTTTAAAACATGGATGCTTTTGAATTTGAATATATAACAAAGCATGCAAACAAACGGCCGCTTTTATCATGTTCGTTTTGTGATCGCACATGTTCCAGTGACTTATTTCTTAGTTTTCTGATAACTTCTCTTTGATGGTGAAATGATGAGGTTGCATGACGAATGATTAGGCTCTTTACAAACCTATGTTTGGAACTTCATCTCATGAGACTTGGAGTTGACTTTGGGGGCCAGACATTGATTGGTCAGAGTGGATCAGTTGAGTACTATGAAGACTCAGGGATGATTTTAGATTGAACTGGAGATGACTAAGGTAACTTCTAAGATCTCAGTGTAATGTAAACGCAATCCAGCCATCTTCTCTGCATTCACAGGTCGACATCAAGAAACCCCCCACCCCCTCTCTCCATCTTCCTCGTGTGGAGCACTAGTAAGAATCCTACACTTATCTTAGATTTGTAAAGTGTCCCGCGACTGAAAATGTTTTTCGAAAGACAACCCACTACTTCAGCTTGATTTTGCACCGGGCCAATTCTCTGCAGACTTATTTAAACATTGCATGAGAAAGAAAGATCCAATCGGTTATCCAGACAGAAAAGTCAGCTGATGTTGCCAAGTGTAAAGTCGCCGTGTTCTGATTGAGTGATGATCCGATCTGCTCGATTGTATCGTGGTGGTCGCATGTTAATGCCAAGTGTAAACACAGCCTTAGAAGACTTAGATCACTTGGCTCGACTTGGAGCGAGGATAAGTGGTGAGGAGAATGCCTGGAGCTTCTGCTAGGTTTCCTTGTGCATGTGTTTGTGTGTGTGTGAGTGAGTGAGTGATGTCACATGGTGGTAAGTGTTTTCATTCTGCGGAAGTATGCTTGTTTGGATAGTGCAAGTACCTTCACAGACCTGCTTATGGTTTACTTGACTATGATTGTTCAGTGCCTGTTAAACAAAGACAAACAGAAATGTAGAGAATAGGTCGGGACAAAGGTTAAATGCAAGGCAGAATCATCTGAACATATCCAAATAATGACATACAGTACCATGATTTAATGTTACTAAGAGGTAGGTCTATGTATATATATTTTTTATAGTTTATAAAAGTTTTACACGTCACTGTCTGGATGTCATATACAGAGCAAATTCAGGGCTTTTCAGAGATACCAAATGTTTGGAAGTTTCATCATGACCACTCCCTCTTCCTGGACTTTAAAAACAGCTGACATTAATTTAGTGATCAAATTCAACACCCTTATGGAAATATGATAATATTTTGTAATGAGCACTTGACTCATTATATATATATATATATATATATATATATATATATATATATATATATATATATATATATATATATATATATATATATATATATATATTATTCTTATTTATTTTATTTATTTTTTTCGCCATAAATCATCATCTCAAATGTCATGGGGTTTCAAATCAAAATGTGACTTTCTGTTACAAAACAGGAAATCGATTTCATATGTGTCCACTGTGGAGGACACCAGGACTTAAAGCATGTTTATTAGGCATTTAGTGAGACACACCAAGTGAATAGGGAAAGAAATGATATATCAATATTAATATGAAGTATTCAGTATTATGATGAGAATTACAGACAATTATTGCTCTCGTTATTGCGCTTCTTTTTTGTATATACATTATACATTGTGTTCTAAAGTATCATTCAAGTGACATATGAACAGGATTTCGGTACAATAAAGAGTCCGATCTTTATTTGTGCTGTTTTTCACTTCATTTCAGGTAACTGGTATCAATCTCAGACTGGTATGGTCAATAGTTTGCTAGATCTTCTTAGGTAAATGGAAACCCTACTTAAAGAAGTTGTTCCACATTATAAAGCAAGTCACAGTTCTCATGAAATGTGGCGAGGAAGAAAGATCTTTCTGAAGAATAAAAGTATGGAACAATGCAATGTCTTGCAAAAAGCATCAATACAAACAATATTTTGCAAAATGCAAATAGAGATTATTGAACCATCAAAAGATTTATGAGCGACTTGCAGCACAGAAGATCTTGGTCAGGTGAAGATGTATTAAGGAAAGTTTAGGTCAGTTAATGAACTCCACATATTTTGCAGAAGTCATTTTGACACTTTAAATGACCTTACATCTCACTTCCTAATATTCCAACCCAAATCATCACCCAGCCTCCAAGCTGATGTTGCAGATTCATTTGAATAGGATGGCCATTCATCAACTATTAGAAATCCATATATCTGGACCATCCTTTGTGCTTAAGCATTTGTAAGTGAATAAAACTATTTAGAAATCTTCATGTGTTTCTACAGCCACTGAGCAGGTTTCTCTTTCCGGGGTTTAGTTAGCAGTGACTGAAACACAGCTTTAACACAACTGTCCGTCTGCATGGAGAGGATCTTGAGACTCCAGTAGCTTCAAACACCTTTTTTTTACAGCTGCCATAACAATACAGTTCATTTGTTTGAGAGAAACTTTCCTTAATACATCTTCACCTGACCAAGATCTTATGTACAAGTCACTCACAAATCTTATGATGGTTCAGTAATCTGTATTTGCTTTTAGCAAAATAGTGTTTGTTTTGATGCCTTTTGCAAGACATTGCATTGTTTCATACTTTTCTTCTTCAGAAAGATCTTTCTTCCTCGCCATATTTCATGAGAACTGTGACTTGCTTAATAATGTGGAACAACCTCTTTAATTAGAGTTTCCATTTACCTAAGAAGACCTGGCAAACTATTGACCAAACCAGTGTGAGATTGATACCAGTAACCTGACATGATGTGAAAAAACATTTAACAGGAATTAAGTCCTGGTGTCCTCTACAGAGTACATAGCACAACATATGGATAAAATATAAGTTTTCAAAAAAAAAAAAAAAAAGCAATGTAATGACATTAAAAAAACTATTATAATATAATATATGGATGTTTTTTTTCTGAGAAATCACGTGCATGTTAAGGTAGTTCACTCGCTGATTATAAACTTTACTCAGAGAGCTGACAATATGTTTTCAATTATAGTGCACGCCACACCGGAGCGCGCCTGCAGTGCGTGTGCGTGCGAGTGTGTGACGTCACGTCCCTCACACATCTCTCTATCCTCCCTGTGTCTCTCTGCGAGAGTGTAGTCTCAGTCCTGCGGTTGTTCTCTGAGTAGCGGGACAGAGGTGAATTATTCCAGCTCGCATCCGTGCAACTGCGAAAGAAATAAAATGAATATTTCAAACAGCCGTGGACTAAACCGCGCTAAACTACAATCGAGCCATCTGTCCTAACTACAAGCGCTAGAAGTGTTTTAGAGCTTTTTTTCTTACGTTTTGAGGAGTTACGAGTGAGATTTGGAATAACTTTATTGGATTTCACTGTCACTTCTGCAAGTAAGTATCTAAAGTCAAGGTTTAATATCTGAAAATGGTAAATGAGATATGCATTTTTTTTCATGTTGTTAAGCTTTTAATGTGATGTAACCCACATAAATATGTAATATCAGCAGATCATGCACATTTCTGATCTCAGAGACAGTAACGCGTGGCAGTGTCCGATAGAAGAGGCAAAGCAACAGAAAAAAAGCATCATAATTCATTTCTAGCTTCTAATTGATGTAGTTCCCCCCTAATGAGTTCAGTTATGCATAAATTAGAGGATATAAAACAGACTCTTTCAAGGTTTGTCATTTTGGGTGTATGCATAGGTGCCACCCTGTTCCCAAAAGGTGTCAAACTTCAGTGTTTGCCCCAATTTACACTAACACCTCCCCTTCCACATAGACTAAACTCTCACAAGAAGATGATAAAGTGTACCTAACAAAAGGGGGATTGTTTCATACTGTGCCGTGGCACTGCTGTAACAACCCGTTCTGGTGTGTTGTAAATTCAGATTGATAGCAGTCAAACATTCCTGGCCCTTCTGGTCAGCTCCCAAAAAAATAATGTATTCCAAACCAGGACAGAAGCAGATCAATGCACAGCAATCATCTTCTTAAAGTCTTCTGACTGTGCTGTAAGCAGTGTGTAAGGAGAAGCTGTGTTTGGTCCTGGTCTGAGTCCGCTGTGGAGGATGAAACTGAAAATCATCTCGAGGGCAAAATTTATTTTCATTTCATTTGACTGAGTCATGACGTGGTCACCCTGTTACGAAGTTGTAGTACGATTGCAAATGAAACCACAGTTATGCTGCATGATGACTGATATACAGTATAACAGAAGCTTTATAATAAAATGTATTTTATAGATTGTATTATTATTATTATTGAAGTTATTTGAACTTCTTTAGAAGTCAAAAGGTTGAGCACACTTTGATTTATTTTTATGAATTTTTTAGTCTATTTTGTGCTTTTGTAAAATCTAGGTAGACTTAACAAGTTTAGTGCCAAGGTTTTCACTCGAGACAGAGACACGAAATGTGTTCAGTGGCCTTCAGTTTGCTGCAGTGGCGCTCTCTAAATAAATAGGTGGAATGGGCATGGCTGGGAGGTCCCGTGACTCCATCCAGTGCGTGGTGGTGCTCTATTGTGTGCTATTTTAATGGCCACCCAGTCAGCAGTATAAATATGACACACTATTTTGATATATGTGATCTTTTGAGGTGTGCGTTTCGTTGCTTTGAATCTGTGAGGAGATGCAGACGTCAAAACAGTTTAGCTCAGCTTCAGCATGAGGTTCGTTGATTTGTAAACTGTGTATTATCTTCGTAGGATGATGATTTGTTGTTGTGTTGGTGTCACGCTGTTATCTTGAGATTGTTTTATTTCCTCGCTGGAGTTTACGGCGCCTAGTCTGGTTAGCTTCAAAGACAAACTCACAGTGTGAATTGTGGTAGGCTCTTGCAACTTTGTGATGACTTGCTTAGTTGTAGTAGTAGGGTGTATCACACAAAAAACTTGTACTGTTTACGGCCCAAATTGGGAAGGAAAAAACCCATAGAGTTTGTGTTTTATTTTTTATTTTTTTCTTCGTGAAAATTTAAAAAATGAAAGCACATTCTTTCATTACAATGTGTTTAACATGTTCTGATGTTATTTCATAAATAAATAAATACATTTTCAATAGTGATTCTTTTTACTGCAATACAGCATTTTTAACAATTTTCAAGAATAAATAAATAAATACATACATACATAAGAAATGCAATGTTTTTTGTGTCTTTTTTATTTTATTTTATTTATTTATTTCTCTTTTTTTTTACATTTTAAATCCAATTTGTACTGCATACAACCCAAAATGAAAAAAAAAATACATACATACGTACATATATATACATACATAAACAGAACATATTATATATATATATATATATATATATATATATATATATATATATATATATATATATATATATATATATATATATATATATATAATTTTTTTTTGGGGGGGGGGTTACATTATTAAATTAATTTCAGAAATGTTAAACATTTTCTAACAAACAAACAAAAACAAAAACAAATAAGGAAATACTGTTATGCATTTTTTTAATCAGCATAAATTTGCAGTGGTGAAATACATGACGTATTAAGTCAATGTAATAAAAATATTTATTTTTATATAAATTTATATTATAGTAATAAAAAAAATCCATATTGTGTTAGAGAATAATGAGGGAAGAGGGCATGTTTATATTTTTTATGTAAATTATGGCTACTGTAGGTATCAACAACTCTCTCTTTATATATTTACTGTATGTTTATGTGTGTGTGTGTGTGTGCGTAAAGGTTTGTTCAACCTTATTTTGGAAATATGACCTGGTTTTGACTGGTGTCAAGGGGTTTAGGTTTTTTTTTTTTTTTTTTTTTTTTTTTTATTAAAATGTGTACATTATGTCACACATGGCATAAAGTCTATATAAGATGTTAAGTTAAAACATATGGGTTTAAAGTGTGCAACATGCATTTCTGAACACACCCATACACAACTGTGACACAACTGTGAGCACAACAGGCTTCATGGAAAAGAGGGAAACGTGGGTTTAATAGTTCAGACGAGTGCATGAAATCACCGTTTGGCTTCTTCCTCAAGTTTTCTTACATTGATGTCATTGAATACTCATCTGCCATCACTTTAAAATAACACATCAATTTCATCTTAAGAGATCACATCCGTTTTCATAGTGATGTATGTCCGGCCTCTTGTTCCTAGCGTGTGTATATACATGAACTATTTGGTTAGCCCACTCAAAGCCTCTTCATATTAAAAAATATTGTCCTAATTGTTACTGCCATGTTGAAATGTGCTCAGTTATGAATAACTAATTTAACTTCATAGACAGCCTAATAACATTACTTTCAAGTCAGGTCTGAAGTTGGGTGTTTGGTAGAACAGTGAATAACACAGGAAATCTCTCATCGCTTGCTGTTGTTTGGGGTGTGGGGTATCAAGAGAGTTTAGTTTAGTCCCACTTGTAATATCATTAAGAATGAAAACCGAGTAAACAATTTGGAAATCGAAGGGTGAATCAGATAAAAGAACCACGTCATGTGAGCTAAAAGTAACTGGAGTACAATAACAAATGCAGCTGCTGAGGTGAATCACTAAGTTGATTTAGCAGTAGGTGTCAGCGATAAAATGTCTTGTATTACTTTTTATCAACATAATAAAACTCAACCAAACCAGTCTATGCCAGGACTGCAGCGTAAAGTTTGACTAACTAGAAGTTAACCAGGTTTTTAATCAGTCTTACTTTTTAAATCCAAATTAGAGAGTGTATGTGCATTCAAGTGATGTATGTGTGTGTGTGTGTGTGTGTGTGAGGGTGAGAGAGGAGGAATTTAGTCAACATTAGACTTATAAAAACCTATTTACTTTAAAAAAATAAATAAAGAAAAAGAAAAAGAGAGACCTGACTATTGAAAGGGGTTCTTTATTAAACCATAAAAATTGCAATTTTATAGTGTTATGGCAAGCTTTCACATCAGTGTTTTGGTAAGGGATAGTCTGTACCGATTTTTCCGACTGGAGGCGTGACGTGTGGGCGGAGCTAAAGAATCACGAGCGCGAATAGGCTTTTGCGTTCGGAAGATGTGACATTACGAATGAGGGAAAACCCATCATTCCAAAACAAACCATGGCTAACAGTCAGATTCAGCCGTTTATTTTTGATCCAGAATCAGATCCAGAGGCTGAAACTGAACGAAAGCAGCAGCAGCAACGACTCGCTCCGAGCGGGGCTCAAACCCGGGTCTCTGGCATGGGAGGGGACGCACTAACAAGGAGGCAGAGATATTTTAAGCAGTTTTACTCACCGCCTGCGGTTCCAACACACGATCGTGACCCTTTTTCCTTGGGATTGCATCATCCTTAAGAAATAAACGATACGCAAATCCGTCGTCAAACTGGGCCTTGTGAACAAGCATCTTCGAAATGCAGGGAACAAACAAAAACACTTGCACAACTCCGTTGATGCTCTGTAAAAATAAACTCCATCTACTGGTCCCTTAATGCTGTTTTTTTTTTTGTAATGTGTGCAGGGTTGTCTTGCCCTGGCAACCAAAAACACTTCTTTTGTGACTTTTCGCGACGCTCTCGCTCTGATCAGTGAATGTCTCTGCTCTGCTATACAGGAGCGCGCGCTCTTCCGGCAGAAGTGCCTCAGGACCCATATAAGGAAATTCCGCTCCATCTAACGTCACACAGAGCCATACTCGAAAAAAACTTTCCGAAACTTGTGACAAAGCGGAAGGAGTATTTTGGGAACAAAAAAACTCCTTCAAATGTACAACTTAATTTTTGAAACTTTGTCCATGTTTAGCATGGGAATCCAACTCTTTAACAGTGTAAAAAATCTCAGTATGCATGAAATAGCATTTCACCCCCCCTTTAACTTATAACTTAATATATGTAACATCCCTATTAGGAGTTCAATATTATTTATTTATTTGTAGAAGGATGGTCACATGTGGCTGATTTCTTCCAAGAACGATGAGGACTAATTGAGCATGTGCAGTTTAAATATAATCACTTATTCCTGATTGAAGAAATAAGCTCCAGTATGTTACCACTGTCCCTCACTGCAACCGTCCCCACTCTCCCCTAATGCATATTTGGTACATTTCTCATGCAAACCATTATATGGCTTCATACAACCACAATATATTATACGATATGTAAGCAATATGGACAACTTTTATGATACTTTATGCTGCTTTTTTGGCCTGAAAGCCCCAAAATCCATTACAGGGTTATCATTTACTAAAAATATAAACATCCATCTCACATTCATTTAGATTTTTAAAAGTAGTCTTGTCAATCAATTTTTTTTTTCATGTCCTTTTTAAGTAAGATAGAAAGTCATGTTGGTTTCGGATTTGGCTGGATATATGAATATTTCTGGATGAATTATTGCTTTAATAGAGACAGATGGATATTTAACAGGATTGGCTCTGAATATCGCAAACATATAGCCTTAAAACTGAACCCCTGTGACCCAATTTATATCGGAGGGCTGCCATTTGGAAACCACTTGTATGTATCTAAAGACCGTGTACAGTGAAGGATAATCTGGAGAAATGAGTAGGAAGCCTAGACCCCAGAGTAATGGAAAAAACCTGTTAAATCATCTTTTATCCTGTTTGCTTCATCCAACTGAGATTGCCAACTTTTAAACACTGGGTTTCATAATGACTTGAGCAGCCATCTTGTGGGATTCATTAGGTCTGATGATTGTTTTGTAAGAAACTTCCAAGGAATATGAGAGCACCAGGTGCAAACACTTTTCTACCGTGACATGTTCAGGAAGATAGTGCCACCATGCACTGCTAAACATATTCTAGGAGGGGTTTGATTCACCAGACTGGCGTAAAACAATTTCCATGTCCAAAACTTAAAATGATTGAACCATGAAGAGCCAAATGTAGATTTCATCTTCTTGACTTTTTCTTGAGAACTGCAGGACTATATGCTTGAGTTGTGTGGTACCACACACAGTTCAAGGCTTGCCAAAGACATTTCCATAGACGTGTGATCATTAAGGCAGTGTAGGTCAATTCATGATGTGTTTAGTTTCTCTGTGTTCCAAAAAATTATGTTATCATATATAGTTGCATATGCTCATTGTTGTGAATGAGGCCCAGAACCCCAGTATCATCTGCAAATTTGATAATAGATGTGGAGCTGTGGGAAGACACACAGTCATGTGTGTAGACAGAGTATAGCAGGGGACTCAGGACACAGCCCTGTGGGGCTCCTACATTCAAGGTGATGGAGCTGGAGGTGTACTGGCATAGTTTCACCACTTGAGGTCTGCCGGTGAGGAAATCAAGAATCCAGTTGCAGAGTGAAGAATTCAGGCCGAGGTCTATGAGTTTAGAAGCTATCTTTAAGGGGACTATAGTATTAAAAGCTGAGCTATAGTCAATAAATAGCAGCCTTACGTAGTCCCTGTTATTGCTGTCAATGTGGGTTTTAGAAGTAGCAGCAGAAATGGAATAATGGAGCTTTTTCCTTTTTGTATAAAACATATGTTGAAGACCAGACAATAGTGGTTCTGATTTTGTCAGACTTGCCAGTATGATGGGTCTCCACAAAAGGATGTGAAAAGCAAACAAGGATGTAACAATAAAGAGTTAAGAAGAAACATTTGTGTAGGACATCCACAGCTCTTCCTTGCCTATGTGGAACTGTCTCTACAGACCCAGAGAATACAGTTTTTTGGCATGCCAAATACGCTCTATTTATGTGGTTTCAAAAGGGCCTTCTTTGGATTGGAGCCCTGCTGGGCTTCATCTTTGTGGCATAGCGTGCCATCAGACTAACCAACTTGTGTTGTGGAGTGCTGCCACCAAGAGATTTTACTTTGTTATTGCTATAGTCCAGAGGTGTCCAGTCCTGTTCTCTGAGGACCACCTTCATGCAGAGTTTAGCCCCATCCTGCTCCAACACACTTTCTTTGGAAGACCTTGATTAGCTGGTTCAGATGAGTTTAATTAGGGTTAAGGCTAAACTCTGCAGGACGTTGGTTGTCCAGGAGCAAGGTTGGACGCCTCTGCTTGGCACATGGGAGATACTCCAAGATATGTTTTTTTTAAGAAACCGATATGCTGACGGTAAATTTAAACAGCAGTATACTTTTAGCGAACATCTGTGAACACCTCTCCAGTGTGTCCATGTTTTTAATTGGTCTGACCTCAACAGACTGAACAGGAGGGACACCTACCTATTACATAATCGCCACAAACCAATGGTAGTCTGAAGGTGTTTACAAGCCAGAATGAACTTTTCTAGAAACCTTCAAACTCCCAAAATGAACTCCAAATGAACTTTGTTTTGGACTGATTTGAAATGCTGCCACACCAGTTTGTCCGTCCGTTTCGCCTGAAGTATATCGGGGGTTTTATGCTGAAGAACAGCTCTCCAGTTGCAGTTGTCTATGCTTCAAACTAGACCTTATAGTGGTTCATTTTCCATTTCCATTTTTGCTGACTTCTGAACAACTGTTGTAAGGGTACTACATACTAAATTACCATTTAGCAAGTTGGTTGGCTCCAGGTTTAAGTACGTTAAGCCAGTTAGTGCAAGACAGGTAATATTTTCCCATTTTCCCTTTCATGTATTCTAGAGTTAGATTCAAGGCCACCTAACATCAAGTGCCGAACTGTCTCCTCAAGCCAGTAATGGAAAACCAGACAGTCACACTGCCCAGAGTTCTCAGCAAACTTCAAAACCATTTCTCAGCAGTCCATTGGCACATTTGTGGTTTAGAGAAAATAACTTACTTTAGTTTAGTTTAATCTAGTCTAGTTTAGTTTATAAATATATATTTTTTTTTTTGGGGGGGGGGGGGGGGGTCTGTGGCCTAACTGTAGCCAACTTGTGTTTTGGGACTGAAGATGCTTCCAAAGAACCAAAGCTGGTTGTCGGTGGTGGTGATAGATCAGTAAACACATTCAACAAAGCAGGTCCATACTGCTTTTGTGTCATTTATGCAGTCCATCTGTAATTTTGTAGTCTCTGCCTGAGGCTGTGTGTAATCATTGTGATACTTAAATACATTTGAAATCAATTATTGTAACTTTTACACGAGTCACTTTAGAGAAAGGGTCTCTGTTTTCATAGGCTTCATAGGCTAATGCTGTCAGAGAATGCCCTTTAAGTGTGCTCTGAAATATGATACCATTAGCACATCTGCAACCAGGTCCAAGTTGAACCTGAGGTCCAAGTCCATGGCAGGAGGACATGCCAAAACAGGTCCTGTGACACTTGTTTTCGAACAGGATTTAGCATCAAAGAGCAAGCAAGGTTGTAATGTTCAGACATAACTTCCTCTAGAAACTCAGCAATGTCTAACAGGGTAATATTTTGTAGTTGATGTAGAATTATGGTTTCTTTTAAATGTGTAATGGAAATTGACGTAATTCTATCTGAATTTCAGTCAATGTAGCCTATGGGACGTTATTATTATTATTATTATTATTATTATTATTTTTAACTGTATATTTAATGCCGAATGACCCTCAAAGTTTGTGAACATGAATTCACCACTACTTTACCAGGGTTCTTCATTCTTCCTGGATTATTAACAGCTTGCAGATGCCTGGCTATTTACATAAATTAGCATCATTCTGCTCTGAATCAAATTGGAATATTGCCTATACACCAATGTTAACAATTTATTCTTTGTATCCATCCAGTTTCATTGCTTTTTTGACAGGATGGGTGCAGAACAATGACAGTATTGTTTTCTTAGACAGGCAGGGGACCAATACCGAAATGGATTGAGGCTGGTACTGTTGCTCATTCCTTAACCTCATTTTCAGAAAGTTTTCCTGCACAGAATTGATATTGCATATTAATAGCATTTTATATTGTTGCTTATGATCTGGTTCAGATCTGGTGAGTCTGGTTGATTTTCTGGAAAGATGTTGGCATGAACACTCAAACTATTTCATTATTTAGATATGCTTCCAGGATCGTCATAAATCACTATTTAAATTACAGTTTTATTTGTATAGCACATTTACAACAGATACCAGGCTGACCAAAGTGCTTTACAGAAGAACAAGTATTTTAAACATACACAGAAAACAGACCGGAGAAAAATTTAAAACCACCCATTTAAAAAATTAACATCACAGTAGTCAATACACTAAGGAAAACAAATAGGTTTTTAGCAAGGACTTAAAAATAGAAAAGGAAGGGGCCATTCTAATCTCTAAAGGCTGGGTATTTCCGAGTTGTGGTCCTGCCACTGCAAATGCACACTTCCCTCTACGGTTTAGCCTAACGCGAGGGACCACCAACAAAGCCTGGTCACAGAATCATAGGCTTCTAGATGGAGTATAAAGAAGAAGAAGTTCAGATAGATAAACAGGAGCTTTGTTATGTAGGGATTTATATACAAAGAGAAGAGCATCTTAAAATCTGTTCTCTGACAGATTGGCAACCAGTGTAGGGATCTAAGAATTGAAATTGAAATTGAAATGTCTTCATGTTTACAACACTTTAAAAGAAGTATGGCTGCAGCATTTTGGACAAGCTGAAGTCGCGCAATTTGAGATTTAATATAATTTTAGACAGTAAACAAAGCTGATAGAAACTGGACCCAATAACCGAAGAAATATATCTATCAAATTTTGAATGCTGGTCAACAATAATACCTAGGTTCTGCGCCCGTGAGGATCTAAAAAAAGATAAACGTTCTAGCTCAGGGCTTATACTCTTATAGTTCACATTTGGACCGAAAACAATTACATCGTTCTTGTCCTCATTTAGGAAGAGGAAATTTTGGACTAGCCATAATTTAACCTCCTTTAAACATTGGAGAAGAGAAGTAACCGCAGTAGAGTTGTTTTTCTTGATTGGTATATAGATTTGAGTGTCATCTGCGTAGAAATGAAAAGCACAGAGGTAGCATGTAAAGAGAAAATAGAGAGGGAGCTAAAATAGAGCCTTGTGGAAGGCCACAGGACAGAGGAGCAGGGGAAGAGGAAAAATTACCCAACTTCACTAAAAACTTTCTGTCAGATAGCTATGATTGGAACCATTTTTTTAGACTTACCCAAGACTCCAATCTAGATAATAGTAAGGAATGGTCTATGGTATCAAAAGCAGCCACTAAATCTGAAAGAATAAGAACCACAGAGTCTCCAGAATCAGTGGAGAGGTAAATAAAGTTTAACACTCTCAAAAGGGCGGACTAAGTGCTGTAAGCAGACTTAAAACCAGATTGAAAAACCTCATAAATACAATTACTAGTCAGAAAGTGTTGAAGTTGATTCAGCACAATTTTCTAAATAAACATGATAAAGCATGTCATTCAGTGATGGATGTATATTGAAACAACATTGGTAACAAAAAAAAAACAAAACAAAACATCAAAAATTGCATTATTGCATGACATTAAATACTTTAGAGGAAAGATACATTTGAAGGATCAATTGATAAATGAAATATAATTTAAGTGCAATATAATTTATATGTACTTCCTAAGCATAAGTGTTTATTATCACCAGATGTTTCCTTGAGTAACGGTCGTGCGATGTGGTTTTAGCCGTGGACACTGTCAAGCTACAATGTTATCAAGTGCACTCAGCCAAAGCCTTTCTGGAATTTCCTTTCCACCGTCTTTATCCAATGAGGATGGTTGCTACAATAATGCTGAAACTGTGGCTTTGAGCATTGAGAGAGGAAGTTCACACACATTTGTGCACAAACTGCTCTTGTTCATTGGCTTTAGTTTGGAGAGATCAGAGGCCTGGGGCAATATGATAAAACACATAGACACACAATGAGAGGATCTGTCTGTCTGTATCGCAACACTATGGACCAGTGTGTGGTGATGATAGGTTTAGAAGTACACAATAACTGTGGAAAGGTCATCCGCACTCGCTTGGCATTTGAATTCTAAACAATTGATAGCATGCTGAGCCTGAGATAGCTGAATGTGAGCTGAAATTTTATGAATGGCTAAAATAAACTGTTGTACTGAAAATGGTTCAAATGTATTTATTTATTTATTTTATTGTTTTCTTTATTTATTCCTTTAATTAAAAATTACTGTTATGATTCTTTACTGATACTTGAATAGTACTCTGGATGATATTTGAAAATTGAAGTCATTTAATTCATTTTAAAAGTATAGTCAGTGGTGGACGAAGTACACAAATCAAGTACTTGAGTAAAAGTACAGATACGTATAGTAAAATATTACTCCAGTAAAAGTAAAAGTACTCCCTTTTCAATTTTACTCAAGTGAAAGTACAAAAGTACTCAATTTTTTATGTACTTAAGTAAAAAAGTACTGAAAGATAGATGTTTGAAATTTTATATAGGCTACTTAAGTTTTATAATAGCACATATTTTTTTTAAATAATCCTACTGCTCAAAATACCTGTGCCCGTATTCATAAAGATTCTAAGAATCCTCTCAGAAAACTCTTAATTTAGCTTAAAAACTTTTACGTAGGAGTCTTAGCTTAAAAGCGTTTCGGGACCGATCTGAGAGCAACTCTAAGTAAGGAAATAACAAAAACTTAATGAGGAGGCGGGGTTGACCCCGTTGCTATGTATGACACAATCTTTTGAAGACTGTGATTGGTTGGTTGTCCAAGAAGGAAAAAAAGAGTGATTTTAAGTATAGGCTCTATTCTAATTCTCACTTTGAATTTGCATGCATAATTTTTCCTATTTGACTGTTCTCTCACACACACACTCTTAGCTGTCCATCGTGTTCGATGATAACGCTTGCTCCAGGGATAGGGATGGGGGTTCAGCAACCTTGCCGCTGGTGCCACTTCTCATGGGCGTAAAGTCCGATCCTTGATCCGCACACTCGACCGCAGATGGAGCAGGGGAAACCAGATACCAGGGGGGTACCAGCCGCCCGTTGGTGTCTCTTGATTCGCCTCATGGATCGTTGGTCTTGGTTGGTTTGGTGTATTTGAGAGACCGCAGCGGCACAGGTGGCCTGCCAGGCTGATCGGTCAAGTGCCAGAGATGCTAGCTTCGTGAGGGGGATGTTTGCCCGCTTTAGGAGGTCCCTGGTATAGTCCTTAAAACGACGCTTTTGCCCTCCAGCGGAACATTTAGCACCCACTAGTTGACTGTAAAGGACTTGGCGGGGCAGGCGATGTTCAGGCATGCGTATGGTGTGCCCTATCCAACGCAGATGTTTTCTGGCCACAGCAGCTTCCATACAGATTGAGTTGGTGTTGCTGAGGATGACTGTATGGGGGATTCGATCTTTCCAGGACCAGCTGAGGATTTTTTGTAAGCAGCGAATATGGAAGGCCTCTAGGTGGATGATGTTCTGGCGGTATGAGGTCCATGACTCTGCCCCATAAAGAAGAGTGGAGAGACATACCGCATTGTAAACAGCAACCTTGGTACTGACCTTCAGGTTACGATTTTCAAAAACCCTGCTGCGTAGGCGTCCAAAAGATGATGAGGCTTTATTTATCCGAGTGTGTATTTCTGTGTCAAGGGAGCTGCTTAAGTGTGTATATAAATCCTTTTTTTATTTACCATGCTTGTAATTTCCTATAAGGTATTTGATTGGCCTAGAATGATAAAAATTGTTCCACTCTTTCTAATTACAGTGATTGCTGTCCTATTTAAGTGGCGGTTCGAATGTTGGTTTTAATGTATCAAACATTGAATCAAAACCAAGAATGGCGAGAAAGCCAAACTGGACAGAGGAACAGTCTTTACCGATAGCCCAGTTAGTGGATGAACACAAGGCCATTCTTAAAGGAAAATTTGGGCCGGGTGTCACAGCAAGAGACAAGAAGCAGACATAGGAGCGTATAGCACAAACTATTAACAGTTCATTCTCCCTGCCTGTGTGCACCTATAAGCCTGCTATATTCATAAATGCAGTTTTTTGAGCCTGCAAGGTGGGAATGTCCAGTGGAAACTAAATGAACTGCGACACAATAAGATGTTCTGAAAGTGCTGTAATTGTGTGATCACTCTTCTTACAGAAGGTTGTGACAGACCCAAATCATCACTATTGCATTGTTGCATTTTATTGTTGCATTTTAATATCGTAATGTAGTGATTACTTTAATTTATATATTAAATTATAAATTTTTATATAATCTATACCGTCTTATTAACTCACTGTCATCCATTGTCTGCAACACATTTCTTCTTCTTCTCCTCTGCTAAGGAAACTCTTAAGCCTCTTAAAAGTCCTCGTCTGTGCTCCTAACAAGTTTGACCTTAAGACCTCTTTTAAGGGTTAAGATGCTTTCTGAATTACTTTTTTCTTTATTAGGATTTTTTCTTTAATTTTAAGAGTAAACGCCCACATTTCTAAGAATTTTCTTAGAATTTTGTCACTAGGAGCTACTTTTTGCATTAAGATTCTTCATGAATACGGGCCCAGGGATTTTTTCCAAAATAACCACTATATGGAGTAAAGATATATTTTTGTTGTTGATATGGACTTCATTGACGAGAGTAATATTCACTGTGAAGCTTACACTGTGATGTACCTGAGAGAAAACAGAGATGACCATCTGATTTTCACCAGTAAGAACAAAGTATTTTAAAGTTTGTTGTTTTACAGAACATCACAGTAATATATGACATGATAATAAGGCCTGAAGTTAGGAAGAACATTTTAAGGAAAATATAATTATATTTTCATAATGATTTTTTCCTTCTCAAATCTTGTCTGTGGTGTAAAAACACCCCTGGCCAAACGGGGTGCATCTCTTCCCCTCTTTGATAATTACTGTAGTTACCATGTTCTGAACATCACATCCTTTCTTTTGTCCCTAGATGTAAACTATATATAAATTTAAATTTAAAATATAGGTGGTTGAATAAAAATATTTGGACATTATTCATAAAAAATTACCTTAAGTTAGCACCAGCAAGCTTGTTAGGTAGACAGTTAGCATCAGCAAACAATATTTACTTATTTTCAGTACGGTTATGAATAAACATTCAAGTCTGTCTACTCGTCTAGTTAATCCAAAGAATATACATATGTATAACGTTACTGTTGATAAACAATATAAAAACAGACGTCACATAGGACATGGTAGCATTTTAATAAAACTGTTAATATTACGGCAGCGGGGAATTTGAACATGCACAAGTTATTTTATGTAATCTGTGTTAGTTTAATGTGTTTTTTTTTTTTTTTACCTAAAACACAGAGACGCTGATTGATGTGTCTGCATCGTCTGCACTCGAGCATTTCAGTGGGCTTAAATAGATCACTCTTTACAGCGGGTTTAGTTCCCAAACAACTGACAATTTTGACCTAAATATGATTTTCAGTTACAATAATTAATCCTAAATTTCGACATTAATAACTTACTTTTAGCAACATCAGACACACACGCGCTCACGAGATCTCCCGGTTCTTACTGACTCGCACTAAACGGTTCATTTGAATCAGTGAGTGGTCGACTCCAGAACAGCTGCAATCGGATCATTCTAATTCGTAAACGAATCATTTGGTGCGATTCGCGATCCGATTTAAAAGTTTATTTTGAAAAGACTCAGTTCGTTCATGATGAATCAGACACCGCTTCTGTGTGTCGGAGCACGTGATATATTATAGGGAGTAACGATATGTTTTATGAAATGTAGTGAAGTAAAAAGTAAGATTTTATGCTTTGGAATGTAGTTAAGTAAAAGTAAAAGTTACTCAAAATAAAACTACTCCAGTAAAGTACAGATACTTGAAAAATGTACTTAAGTACAGTAACGAAGTAAAGCTACTCCGTTACTGTCCACCACTGAGTATAGTTCACCCAAAAATATTTGATGGTTATCTGCTTACCCCCAGGGCATCCGAGATGTAGGTGACTTTGTTTTTTTCAGTGGAATACAAAATATAATTTTTAACATTAACTGTTTCAGCCTTTTAACGGAGGTGAATGGGAATCATGTCTAAAATATTCAATAAAAAAATATAAAATAAAAACATAGACAAACAAAACCCTGCAGACAGAACAGTATTTATATATTTTTTTTCCTCTCATTCACACAATGTCCGAACTGTTAAAACTCTCCTGAGCGTGTTCTCAGCAGCAGGCTTGTGAAGCGTCTTTTTCTTTTTCTTGCTTTACGGCAGATTGCAGACTTATAAGTGCATTACCACCACCTATCTCTCACCTATCTCACGAGCTGCAGCGTTAATTTGGTTTTGTTTGTGTATGTGTTTTTTTTTATAGTTTTATTGTATGTTTTAGCCTTGATTCACATTCACCTCCAGTATAAGACTGACAGACTGCAACGGTTTGTGTTAAAAATCTTTGTTTGTGCTCTACTGAAGAAACAAAGTCACCTACATGCCCTGGAGTTAGGCAGATAAACATCAAATTGAAATTTTTGGGTGAACTATCTTCTTTAACTTCTGGGAAAACAACAACCACTAGATTACTCAAAATATCTGCATTGGTAAATTATGAATTTTTTTTTTTTTTTTTATAACGTTATCAAAATGATTCTTATATATATATATATATATATATATATATATATATATATATATATATATATATATATATATATATATATATATATATATATATATATACTTCCATACACATAATAAGGGTTAAATTATCTTGCAAATCCCAAATGAGGCCTATTTCCTGTGCTGGGTGTTTGGGAAGGAAGAATCTGAAAAGGCAGTCTTGCACTTCGAGTATGTGTTAAATAGTTAGTTTTGAGAGTCAGAATGCCATTCTACAGACAACCATTGTGCCTGTTTGTGTGTTTATGAAAGCTGTCCTTTTATAT